>NW_019942781.1:143920-177144 GCF_002910315.2 Salvelinus sp. IW2-2015 | reverse complement strand
AAACCTATGTGACATTATAACCATGTCAGTGGTCCATGGCTATATTTGTCATCTTAATAAAAAAGAAGCAATAGGGACTAAGATGTATTTTGCTTCTTTTTTATGCATAGCAATTACAAAGAGTAAAGGACATTTTCTTATTGAAATTATAGTGTGAAGTCTTGTATATAAAAATGCCAAAGATGTATGAGACCACACATACTTCATGTAATTGACTGACTTCCTATCTCTGATGTGTGACTGTTGTTTTATATGAAATCATAATATTAAAAATAACTTTTGTATTTTGTTCTGCAATCATTTACAGAGGACATTGCTAAATCAAGTTCTCTTCTCCACAGTCATGTGATTTTTTGTTTTTGGACATGATCATATTTTTCTTGCGCAACCTTTAGAATACATTTCCTATCACTATCTTATCTGTAGATTTGTCGAAGAATTGGATGAATATGCATAAGCTCCGCTTGTTGTAGATATGGTTTGGGTGGTATACAAATGTTTTGGCTGCCGGTATAATAAGTACAATTGATAGCTGTTTTGTTTTTGTTTTTCTCTGGGTGCATCAGTGTTTTTATTCCCACCCTTGTTTGAAGAGAAATTTATGCGAGAATTCACTTTTACAAAAAGCATATAGACATTTCTTTGGTTCACTCTTGCCTGTAAAGCTTTAGGGAAAGGTTTCATAAGATTGTAGCCTATGCTTACTGTACCTTCACTCAAACAGTGTACTGTATATTGTGTGTGGACATACAGTACTGTATATTTAACTGTGAGTGAGAGAGGACTTACAACATATACATACTGTGTATATTACAGTAGCCCTCTTCATGGATATTGCTGTCACACGTGGGGAGTGTTAGTGTATCACTCCCTGCATCAACTCTTATCCCTGTATGTTTTGTCTCTCATATCTGCATAAGGGCTATAGTAACCTCAGAGCAGAACCACAGCCTTATGACAGACACACACACAGGAACTGATGTGCACAGGAAGGATGCTTGTTTTTTTCATACCACAGGTGCAGGCCTCATTTCACAGTAGAAATACAGCACTTAAAGGAAAACCCCACCCCAAAACAATATTTTGGTATTTGGTTCATTAGTCCATTGCTGATATAGTCCCAAAATGTCCCAAAAAGTTTTAAAGATGTATAACTTTCAAAATAGAGAAATACAGCCGGTATGATGCATCTTTCATCACATGATGCTAAAAAAACGCAGCACCTCAATACACAGTACCTCAGGATGACCACATGACATGATTCAATGTTTCTTCATTAGGAGCTGTGCATTTGGGTTGCTAAAATATATTTTCCCATATCATGGGAGACATAAAGCATATTGATGAGTGGTTATTAAACTCTGACACCTAATAAGTATTGAAAACTGAAAACCAACAACAGATTATAATCTGGCACCATCTACTGGACATTTTAGAAGTTCAAATAGTGTTGTCTTCGATAATATCTTTGTGTTTTTCCTTATTTGTGTTGAACAATATCAGATTGATTAAATGTGTATCACTAAATAATAAAAATAGTTTAAAACTGTACTTAGTTAGATTTTACACTGAACAAAAATATAAACGAAACATGCAACAATTTCAAAGATTTTACTGAGTTACAGTTCATAAAAGTAAATCAGTCAATTTAAATAAATTCATTAAGCCCTAATCTATGGATTTCACATGATTGGGAATGCAGATACGCATCTGTCGGTCACAGATACCTTTAAGAAAAGGTAAGGGTGTGTATCAGAAAACCATCAAATCTGGTGTGACCACCATTTGCCTCATGCAGCACGACTCCTTCGCATAGAGATTTTAAAGCTGTTGATTGTGGCCTGTGGAATGTTGTCCCACTCCTCTGTTGTGCGAAATTGCTGGATATTAATGGGAACTGGATCACGCTGTTGGACACGTCAATCCAGAGCGTCCCAAACTCATACTCAATGGGTGACATGTCTGGTTAGTATGCAGGTCATGGAAGAACAGGGACATTTTCAGCTTCCAGGAGTTGTGTACAGATCCTTGCAYCATGTGGCCGTGCATTATCCTGCTGAAACATGAGGTGATGGCGGTGGATGAATGTCACGACAATGAGCCTCAGGATCTCATCATGGTATCTCTGTGCATTCAAATTGACATTGATAAAAATGCAATCGTGTTCGTTGTCTGTAGCTTATGCCTGCCCATACCATAAACCCACTGCCACCATGGGGCACTGTACCCACACGACGCCATACACACTGTCTGCCATCTGCCCAGTACAGTTGAAACCGGGATTTATCCGTGTAGAACACACTTCTCCATCGTGCCAGTGGCCATCGAAGGTGAGCATTTACCACTGAAGTTGGTTAAGATGCCAAACTGCAGTCAGGTCAAAACCCTGGTGAGGACGACGAGCACGCAGATGAGCTTCCCTAAGATGGTTTCTGACAGTTTGTGCAGAAATTATTTGGTTGTGCAAACCCATAGTTTCATCAGCTGTCCAGGTAGCTGGTCTCAGACGATCCCGCAGGTGAAGAAGCCGGATGTGGAGGTCCTGGTCTGGCGTGGTTACACGTGTGGTTGTGGCCCCACATGTGGTTGTGGGGCCGGTTGGACGTACTGCCAAAATCTCTAAAACGACATTGGAGGCGGCTTATGGTAGAGAAACAAGCATTCAATTCTCTGGCAAAAGCTCTGGTAGACATTCCTGCAGTCAGCATGCCAATTGCACGCTCCCTCAAAACTTGAAACATCTGTGGCTTTGTGTTGTGTAACAAATTTTAGAGTGGCCTCTTATTGTCCCCAGCACAAAGTTCACCTGTGTAATGATCATGCTGTTTAATCAGCTTCTTGATATGCCCCACCTGTCAGATGGATGGATTATCTTGGCAAAGAAGAAACGCCCACTAACAGGGATGTAAACAAATTTGTAAAAATAAAAATGTAGAACATTTTGAACTTTTCTGCAATCTTTTATTTCAGCTCATGAAACATGGGACCAACACTTTATATGTTGCGTCTATATTTTTGTTCAGTAAATATCTAAGATATTTATGATTATAATAATAATAAMAAGAAGAAGGTGTATTACATTTGTAAAGCGCATTTCATTATACAGAATAAATATAAAATGAACAGGGAAACTGAAACAAAGAACACAGCTGAAGCTACAAGGGACAATGAAACCAATGAGCACCGCTATCAACATAAAGCCTTCCTGAAGAGAAAGGTCTTCAGTCCCGCTTTTTAGGCCCGTTTGATGTAATTATAATCTGCTACTATCTGTCATCTGTTGTGAAAGAAGTGCACACATATTTATAATAAAATATGTATATATTGTTTATTAAACATTATTAAGGCATGTATACAGACATGTGTATTATCACTGTCTGTACTTTAAAGGCAATGTGCAAAATAACTTTCTATTATAATACAGTATTTACAAAATATGTACGTTATGAGTTGAAAAATAAATCCATACATATTTCAAAAAATATTTATACAATGCCTCTAAGACAATGACAGAATGTGGCAACACTGAATCAGTGTTGAAGTTTTGTGTCCACGTAACAGGAATTCTATAGGCTTGGGAGAGGAAAAGGCTAGTAGTACAGAGGCTTACTAGGAACTGAAATCGCTGAGCCTGGTGCAAGGTGAAAAGGTGGTGCATTTCCATAATACTTACCTGATATTTCCTTTGTTCTATGCTTATGGTACAGAATCAACTAGAACTATATACAACTACATTTGAGTAACTTTGCATTATACATTACATGTTCAAATCTGTCCTTATAGAATGATGCATTATTATTATTATTACAGTGCTACACACTTATTTTGGTTTGCAACTCTCTCACGTACTTTTAAATTCTTATTTCTAAGAAATATTGACAGAAATCACTTTCTATTAGTAATTGAACAGACTGAGTGACTCTAACTTCAACCATAAAATTAGACCTACAGTATGAGGTATGGGGAGATTCTGGTTTGACAGCTTTAAACCACACACAGGTCACAATTATCTTTTTTCATTCTGAGTTACAGTATTGCACTAATGCTGTACTGTACAGCATTGTAATGTTAAGCGCCATGTCTATTTACTTGAACCAGTCCATCATTTCCAAGCATTTCAAAAAACTGGCTGTTACGGAGAGGTTACCTCTACAGAACATTACCGGGCTCAATTCCCATGATGCTTTACATCATGTCCGATGTCTCAGTCCTGTGAAGCATTGTTGTTGTTGATGACTTTCCTCTTGCGCAATGACACCAGGTCGTAGAAGGGATCCTTGGTGATACTTGCTCTGCGGGAAAGACAGAGAGAAAAATAAGACAAGTGTCCAAATGATCATCATCATCAAGTTCACTTTATCCTATTGATTGCCAGTTGTGTCCTGGTGCCAGGACACAACTGTCCTTTGGGATGTCATTTGTGAAGTGTATGGCGTGTAGTACAGGTATGTGTTAAGCCTGGGTTGAGGTGTCTGACCTGATGGAGCCTATCCAGTCATCTCTCTCATCTGCTGTGGCTGCACTCATCCTGTAGGACTGGTGTTTCCCCTCCACCACCCTGCCTCCGTTCTCTGTCTTGCACGCCTTGATCTTCTGCCCTCTGGGGTTGTAGATCTCTAGACAATACTGCTCACAAAGAAGCACACACATGCATACAAATGTTCACAAAACACACACCCAAGCCAAATGACTGGTAATAACTTTTTTCAAAAAAGGAAATGATCCCAWAGTATATTGGTCTAATTACTCCTAATCTTCCAGTTAAAACCTTCCTTTCTCATACGGAGGCTATGAGTCATACTGTGCCATGACAGCTAAGAGAGTAGCTTCTGTAAATGTGACTTCTGCACAGACTATGAGACTGAAACACCATAGAACAGGTGGCACTGCCATCAACCGTAAAAAGAAATATGCAGTCAGTGCAATACACTGTACCTGTTTGATAGAGTCTTCTATCTCTCTCACACAGAGGTTCTCAAGGGGAATGATTCCTATGGGGTCTTTATCCTGAGGGAGGAGGAGAGAGKGATGCTTTGGTCAAGGACTATCATTTAGCAGTAACTACTATCATCTTTTATCCTAAATTCCATTACTGGCAAACCCTGTGACAAAGTTGAGGGTATAGCATACTCACTGTGGTATACTCAAAGTAGTACAGACAGCTGTCTGTCAAAATAAACCACCGCCTCTTCCATGTTTTCACCCTTCCTCCTGCAGAGAGGAAAYGTTWACATTTCYTTACACAAATAAAACGTTTAATCATAAAATTCTCCATCCAACACACTCCATAAAGGAAATCAGATCATTCTGTGGTAAGCTTATTTTTAATGCTTGGTAATGGCACAATTATAAGACAATTCRCTCAGSTAYTMATATTGCWAATCATCTCACCCATTTTGAGCAGCCAACCCTCTCTGTCCGGGTTGAAGAAGGTGTGTGTGAGGTCGTTCCCATCATCCTCTGGAATTTTGAARGGCTCGTTCCGAATGCTCTCATAGAGTTTCTGGATTTAATGAGGTAGTAGATGAGAGTTAACTACAGCTACAGACAACAACAACCAAATAGGGGTCACATTCTGAGAGTGGAGTTAACTCCTGACCTCTGACCCCTGAGGACTCACCATGAGCAGGTCGTTGGGCAGGTCACCCCCGTTGTTGATGCCTCTGTTCATACTGAAAAAGCGCTCCAGAGTGGGCTTGTCCTTCACGTTGGGGTTATGGAGACTAGTGTTCAGCATGATGACGGCAAAGGACAGGATGTAGCAGGTGTCTGTTTGAAACACCCACACATTTCATTACTGTTTGGTCAATGATATGTATTTGCATCCTTAATCAACATCACCTTTGTGAAATGATTTGAATATGCCTCAAAATGTACTCCTCAACCCCCTCCCCATCTGTCTTGGTGATCTGTCAGTGTAGGGAGTCAGCAGCATGGTAGAGAAGGCTGGTTCCTGTGCACTACAGTACTGTACAGTACCTGTTGACTGGAAGACCCCTGCATTACAGTCACAGTAGCGTGTAGCGAATGCCTCCATCATCCTATCAATCTTCTGGGCTTCTCCAGGGAGACGGAAACTCCACAGGAACTGCCTACAGGGATGAGCCAGGGAACAGACAGGGATCAGACAGGATTTACTGTGGAAATGAATATAATAATGAGAATATATTCATGTATGAGTGTAAGAGATACACCAGTGTAGCGCAGCACTAACCTCAGTGCCTGCACCAGATTCAGGTCGGAGAACTCGTGTAGTTCTACAAAGGCTTTCAGAGTTTGAAGGTGCATTTCCTCCCTGCATGAACACAAACAAGAGTCAAATCAGTGATATGGAGATTATTGAGATAATGAGTGGTTATGACAGTCATCATTATCGCCATCAACAAAGTCATCATTATCCCCATCAACAAAGCCATCATTATCCTGGTCATGTTCAGAAGCATTGTGTACCTCTCTCCTAAAAAGTCCCCAATGGCTGTCTTGTTCAGTCCTTCCTCTTTGTATAGGAACTCAGCCACTGCCTCTGCTGTCCACTCCAACAGGTCATTGTCAACCAGGTACTGAATACCCTGGGGGAAGAGGCCATGACAAGTCAATGAACATGTTTGAACTTGGAAGATATGAATGCATTATCGCATAGTTGTATGTGTAATAAAATTAAAAAAATAGCAGAAATCATAATGAGGTCCAAAGCACTGTGATGTGCAGTAGTGGTCATGGACATATGAAATATTCTGTATGCATTGTCTGCAATTCTGAGAGAGCCACCAGAAGCAATATATCTTCTTATATCTAAACAATGCAGAGCCTCCAGCTAAAGAAACCAATGATCCGCTTGATTGGATCTCTAGCCTCTGCACACACCCAAACACAGGCTTTTCTCCAGGGTGGTCATCAGGCCAGGCTTTTCTCCAGGGTGGACATACAGGCCAGGCTTATCTCCAGGGTGGTCATACAGGCCAGGCTTTTCTCCAGGTGGTCATACAGGCCAGGCTTTTCTCCAGGGTGGGCATACAGGCCAGGCTTTTCTCCAGGGTGGTCATACAGGCCAGGCTTTTCTCCAGGGTGGACATACAGGCCAGGCTTTTCTCCAGGGTGGACATACAGGCCAGGCTTTTCTCCAGGGTGGTCATACAGGCCAGGCTTTTCTCCAGGGTGGTCATACAGGCCAGGGGGACTTTATATTATGGCTTTGACCTCTCTTCAGAGAGGAAAGGAAGGGTGTTTGTGGTTTGAGCAGGAGTGTGCACCTCCGCTCCTCTTCACGGAACAGGATGTGGTTCTCTCTCATTTTCTCTCCCCTCTCTCTGCCTCCACACAGTTGCACTTCTGCACATAAGTCACGTCACTCGCTCAGCATTCATTCGTTTGTGTCAGATTATTTGTTCTGTCTCTTGCAGTTAACTATTCAAACTTCTAGCTGTGGCAAGCCTCCATCAGTAGAGATGTGATAACTATACAGATCTTTACTACTTAATGTTATAATTGAAGCACTTCACATTTCAGTACATATCTGATCCGTATGTATTTGTGTTTAGTGTATTCCATATTGAGTAATGTTTGACTTTGTCTTACCAGAGAACCTCACCAGGAAAACTAAGGGCTCTAATTACAGTCTGTGACATGAGCTCACCTTTTTAGGATCCATGTTGAATTTCTTTTTCCCACTTAAGAACTCTTGTTTTTCACAACATTTTTGCTGAAGAGAGACAAAGACAAAACAGAATAAATATTGACAAAGGTTAATTACACCACTTTTACCCAGGAGCGTTATACTAGCTACAGTATGTGTCCACTGCATAAGGATGACACACAGTGAGAGTGAGACAATTAAAGGAAGCTGGGGTTGTCCTGCCTGGAATATGTCTGTGTTTCATGGCTGCTGACATATAAGAGTTTTACCACATTCCTGTAGCTGCTAGTGAAGAAACAGGAAYCACACATATACAGAGGGGCCTTACAGATGGGGGGCAGAATCTGTTCTTGTTCTTGAAGACAACACCCCCAGAGCCCACTTGTGAGGACGAAGAGGTGACCACAGTGGGGGGGGGGGGGGTTCAGGGGGTGCACCTCTACTACCTGCGGCTATGCCTCCATACCTTTCTTAGTCTGAGTTAGGGAGGGATAGGACGTCAGAGATGTGAGAGGAGCCTCTTTGTCAAGATGGATGTCAGGGAGTATTGTTGATCTGGTGTTTGMGCTGTGATAGATTCAAAAGAAGCTACCACACACTGCAAAGTGTTACTGTAGCTAACTCTCCCACAGAGGAAGAGGCCTACTGGTRAATGGTAACCTATCCGAATGAGCCATTGTGCAAGTTCTAACTTACTTCTCCTCGTCCGCCTCAATGTTGTGGATTTCCGTCATGACGCTGTTAATCTCCAACCTCAGCTTCTACACAAGGGAAAATGATGTCAAAGGGATGAGATGATAATATGTGGTYTTTTAGCCATAGCTYARTCAAGCCCTTGGCACATACAGAGGTACAGGGTCAGTCTACTCATAAAACTGMATGRTTCTGAGATGTTYTAACTTTTGAYGGAGYCTTTTGTGAATGTAATAACTGCTGTAGGTAATGTCACAATACAGTTAGTTTTATTCTGGCAAAATGCAGTTTCATAAAGCATTTTGACTGTACAAAAAGAGCCKTGGTTGAGAGSATGATTTACTATACCTGAATGTCATCTAATAGGTCACTCTTATGAAACTTCKTGGTGTCTATCTCCTGCCTCTCCATTGAGCTAAGCATTGTGGAAGCTGTAMAATTGATTATACACACAAACACAAACATACAGATGAAACCATCATTATCATCCAATGCATAAATGAAGCAGTCGGACAAAACCCCTGAGACCTAATTGAGACATCTTCCTYTATACACTGAAAATYTCAAAGGTGTCAGAAATGTGCKTTGACAACCACCCTCAKACCAACCCTAGCATACAGTAACTRAACATACTGCACTTCTCAGCACTAGCTAAATATAACTGCTGAACTTCAGCTTTTTATAGAATGAGCCCCAGTAATGTCCATTAGTAAGTGATCTGCTCTAGTCTTTGTCCTCATAACAGCTTCATCACAGTGTTGCGATGGGTTATTCATTAACGTCCCTTCTCAGGTTATGAAACTAGACAGCACAACATTATTAACTAGACAAACACATTATACTTAGACAACACCAACATTATAACTTAGACACACAACATTTATAACTGACAATACAACCATTTAGAACTGACCAACACAGACCATTGATATAGATTGTTCAGACAACCTACATTAGTAACTAGACAACACAACATTATAACTTAGACACACACATAGTATAACGAACAACACTACATGTATAACTAGACAATACAGACATTATAACTAGACAACCTACAGACATTTATAACTAGGACCAACAAGACATTATTAACTAGAACAACACAACATATAACTAGACCAACATACCAAATTATAAACTAGACAATACAACATTATAATGAGAAAGACAACATTAATAACTATGACAATCACATTTATACTAGACACACACATTATAAACGGACACAAAATACTACTTAATACAATAACTAGCACAATACAGACATTATAACTTGAACAACAATCCTAACATATACAAGACCATATAACAACACTAAATACACAAACATTATAACTAGACAAACTAACATTATAAACTGAGCAATACAGCATCTATATACTAGAAACACCCCAATAAATAACTAGACAACACAGAGCGGGATGTGGATAACTTAGACAAGTGGGCAACAACATGGTGGGTAATCTAAGGGGAACAATTACAACAATAACTAGAACAAGCACAAACTCTATACTTAACAGACACCTATCTAACATTACGGTGGAAATCTAATGAGGGCGGAAGGGCGGGAGCAGCGGGCTGTTAACAGACAATACACACATTATAACTAGACAAATACAACAGTATAACTAGACAACCACAACATGTTATAAGGTTGGGGTGGAGACAGATACATACATTATAAAAGGCGGTGGGATGGGGACAAACACAACATCTATTAATTAGGACAACACACATTATACCCTGACAACACAGCATTAAACAGACATACAGAATCAGTTTATAACTAGACAACACAACCATATATAACTAGACAAAGGCACAGTACATGTGGTAAGCAGGACGAATACAACGGATTATAACTAGGAAGATGTGGTGGCGGTGACGGTAGGGAGGAGCGATTGGTATAACTAGACAACACAACCATACTACTACTAGACAACACAACATCTTATAACCGTTTAGCACAAACAAACATGCTATATGACTCACTCACGAACAAGCTACAACTATCTATTAACTTAAGACAAACTACATTTAATGAACTAGCCAGCAACTAACAACGCATCCTATTTCAATTCTTAGAACAGGAGTGCGGAGCTGAACGAGTCGTATAACTAGGGGTGGGGTGGCTAGCAACACAACATTCTATAGAAACTAGACAACACAACATTAACTAGACACACAACATTATAACATAGACAACACAACATTATACTAGTACAAACGAACATTATAATAACAATAAACAACATATAACATCAGACAAACAACATTATACACTTAGACAAAATACAACATATTATAACTAGACAACACAACATTATAACTAGACAACACAACATTATAACTAGACAACACAACATTATTAACTAGACAAACAACATTATAACTAGACAACACAACATTATAACTAACAAACAACATTAAAACTAGACAATACAACATATAAACTAGACAACACAACTATATTAACAAACACAACAGACTAAACTAGACAAACACAACATTATAACTAGACAACAAACATTATAACTAGACAACCAACAGACATTATAACTTAGACATACAACATTATAACTAGACAAACAACATTATAACTAGACAACACACATTATAACTGACAATCAATTATAACTAGACAACACAACATTATAACTGTACAAAACAAACATTATAACTACGACAACACAACATTATAATTAGACAAACAACATTATAACTAGACAACTACACATTATAACTAGAACAATACAACATTATAACTAGACAACACAACATTATAACTAGACAACACAACATTATAACTAGACAACACAACATTATAACTAGACAACTACAACATTATAACTAACAACAAACATTATAACTAGACAAATACAACATTATAACTAGACAACACAACATTATAACTAGACAACAACATTATAACTAGACAATACAAACATTTATAACTAGACAACACAACATTATAAATAGACAATACAACATTATAACTAGACAACACAACATTATATAGACAACACAACATTAATAACTAACAACAACACATTATAACTAGACAACAAACATTATAACTAGACACACAACATTATAACTAGACAAACAACATATATAACTAGACAATACAACATTATAACTAGACAACACACATTATAAACTAGACAACACAACATTATAACTAGACAACACAACATTATAACTACAACACAACATTATAACTAGACAACACAACATTATAACTAGACAACACACATTATAAACTAGACAAACACAACATTATAACTAGACAACACAACATTATAAACTAGCAACACAACATTATAACTAGACAACACAACATTATAACTAGAACAACACAACATTATAACTAGACAACAACAACATTATAACTATACAACACAACATTATAATACACAAACAAACAATTATAACTAGACAATACAACATTATAACTAGACAATACAACATTATAACTAGACAAACACAACATTATAACTAGACACACACACATTATAACTAGACAACACAACATTATAACTAGACAACACAACATTATAACTAGACAACACAACATTATAACAGACAACACAACATTATAACTAGACAACACAACATTATAACTAGACAACACAACATTATAACTAGACAAACAACATTATAACTAGACAACACAACATTATAACTAGACAACACAACATTATAACTAGACAACACAACATTATAACTAGACAATACAACATTATAACTAGACAATACAACATTATAACTAGACAACACAACATTATAACTAGACAACACAACATTATAACTAGACAACAAAACATTATAACTAGACAACACACATTATAACTAGACATACAACATTATAACTAGACAACACAACATTATAACTAGACAAAACAACATTATAAACTAGAACACAACACAACATTATAACTAGACAACACAACATTAATAAAACAAAATATAACTAGACAAACACAACATTATAACTAGACAAACACAACATTATAACTAGACAACACAACAATTATAACTAGACAACACAACTTATATAATAGCAAACAACATTATAACTACACCATTATAACTAGACAACACAACATTATAAATGACACCAACTAACAACACAACATATAATAACACAATAAAACAATATAACTAGACAATACAACATTATAACTGACAACAACATTTATAAAATAGACAACACAACATTATAACTAGAAACACAACATTATAAATAGAAACACAACATTATAACTTAGACAATACAACATTATAACTAGACAACACAACATTATAACTAGACAACACAAATAATAACTAGACAATACAACATTATAACTAGACAACAAACATATAATAGACAACACAACATTATAACTAGACAACACAACATTATAACTAGACAACACAACATTATAACTAGACAACAATTACAACATTATAACTAGACAATACAACATTATAACTAGACAACACAACATTATAAATAGACAACACAACATTTTATAACTAGACAACACAACATTATAAATAGACACCACACATTATAACTAACAATACAACATTATAACTAGACAAACACAACATTATAACTTAGACAACACAACATTATAACTAGACAACAACAACATTATAACTAGACAACACCAACATTATAACTGACAACACAAACATTATAACAGACATACAACATATAACTAACAACACAACATTATAATAGACAACTACAACATTATAACTAGACAAAACAACATTATAATTACACAATAAAACAATTATAACTAGACAATACAACATTATAACTAGACAAACAACATATAAACTAGACATAACAACAATAAATTAGACAATACAACATTTTAGAACTAACACATACAACTTATAACTAGACAATACAACATTATAAACAAGACAACACAACATTATAACTAAACAAACAGCCAACAATAATATAAACTAACACACACACATTATAACTAGACAATACAAACTATTATAACTAGACAACACAACATTATAACTAAGAAAAACCTCACTAACATCTATAACTAGAACCAACACAAGACAATCAATCATATACAACTTAGACAATACAAACATTATAACTAGACATTGTAAACACAACATCTTTACTATAAACTCAGCACTCAATAAAATCTCATTCCTACATAATAACTTAAATGTAACAATAACAACACATATAATCTTACAATACAACATTATAAACTAGACAACATACAACATTATATAAAACTTAGATAACAATCACACAACTTTATAACTAGACAATCATATAAACAACATTATAATCTAGACAACACCAACATATATAACCTAGACATAACAACAACCATTTATAACTAGACAACACAAACATTATAACTAAATAACAACACAACAAACTGATAACTAGACAATACAACATTATTAACTAGACTAACACAACATGTAAACTACAGTACAACACAACATTATAACTAACAAACTACAACATATATTACTACAAAAACAACCATATAACTAGACAAAATACAAACATTATAACTAGACAAATACAACAATTAACCTAGATCAATACAACATTCATAATAGACAACACAACATTATAACTAAACAAATACAACATTATAAACTAGACAATAACACACTTATAATTACACAATTAAACATTATAACTAGACAAAACAACATTAATAACTAGACAAACAACAAATAACTAGACAATACAACATATATAATAGACAAACAACATTAAACTAGCAAAACATTATAAACGAGACAACAACATTATAAACTAGACAAAACCAACATTATAATACACAAAACAAACATATATACTAGACAAACCACAACATTATAACTAGAACAACACCAACGATTTATAGCAGACAACACAGACATTTATAACTAGACAACACAACATTATAAACTAGACAACACAACCATTTAATAGACAACAGAAACATTAATAACTAACCAACAACATTATAAATAGACAACACAACATTATAACTAGACAATACAACATTAAACTAGCAACTTAATACAAACATCATATAAACTAGACAACACAGCCACATATAACTAGACAATACAACATTATAACTAACAACAACATACATTATAATAGACAACACAACAATATTAAACTAGACAATACAACATTATAAACTAACAATACACATTAAACTAGACCAAACAACATTATAATTACGACAATAAAAACTCAAATATTATAACTAGGACAATACACAGTGTAAATAAGCTAAGAGACAACTACAAACGATTATAACTAGACAATACAACATTATAAGTTAGACAACAGAAACCATTAATACACTAAACAATACAACAATATAGTAACTATAAGACCAGAACATCAACATTTATACTAATATTACCACAATAAGAGACCAAATATTACTAGTTACGACAATGACGAACATTGTCATAACTTCAGAATCAATCTATACTACAATAAGAAGCTGAATAACTAGAAGAGCAACACAAATATAACAGACAATACCAACAGTTTCAGACAAAGTATGACAATTTACAAATATCTTATATAGTCTAAGATACAGAGCTAAGCCTATTGAACGATTATAACTAAACAATACAACAATAGGTATTAACCTAGACATACAACTAGCTCATAACTAGAGCAATACAACATTATAACGAGACAACACAACATTATAACTAGACAATACAACATTATAACTAGACAACACAACATTATAACTAGACAACACAAAATTATAACTACACAATAAAACAATATAACTACACAATACAACATTATAACTTGACAATACAACAATATAACTAGACAATACAACATTATAATTACACAATACAACATTATAACTAGACAATACAACATTAACTAGACAGTACAACCTTAACTAGACAGTACAACCTTAACTAGATAATACAACATCACCAAACTCCATCTATCTTGGCAATTAGATTGTTGAACACTATACTGTGAGCAACACCTCTGAACGTTACTTGATAGTCAGTAATGAGAACTTGAGGTATATAAAGGCTATATGACAACAARATMRCTCTATAAAGTCAGGTGATGCTATAATAAAGTGAATAACATTCATCACTGTGGTAAAAGTGATCAAAACAAACCATTTGAATACGTTGAACACTGCTGACTTTATACCACAGTGTATATAGGTCCAGGTAAAGAGACTGAAAGCACAATAGTCACTGTAGACGGTAGTGAATATCTATTGTGAAGACAGGTACTATATCAGTACACTTTCTTATTAGTGTATTTCATTTTCATTTCTCAAATAAGATATTCACAGCAACAACTCAAACCCCCATTGTCTAGCGACACTTCAACACTTCATCATCTTACATAAAGACACGTCATGTATTGTTCATGGTGTTAGTCCCCAGATACTATAGCCTAATTAGGGATGTTGTTACATTGCAAAATGGACTGTAAAACGTAAAAACCTTACATTTTCCCCAGAGGAAGCTGTCTTTTCTTTGGCTGCCCATGTTGAAGGTGTTGGAGAGAGACTGTGGCTGTACAGGAAGCATGTGTCAGTGTTGAAGTAATGTAGCCTTCTGCAAGAAGGGCATAAGCTACAGTGTCAATAGCATCCTCAAAACATAATGAACTGACCACCTAAAGTCAGTGCTGTTACTGATATACTGTACAATATACATATACTGTACAAGTAAAGAAGGTGTGTGTGTGTGTGTGTGTGTGTGTGTGTGTGTATTGACTGGTGATACCAATTCGAGATAGATCTAATGCACAATGTCCATAATTATTCAGCAGTCAGTATAAATATGTAGCCAACATAAGTGACCTTAAGCCATTTGAAAATCCCTTGTGCTGAACTCAAACAACCACAGATTGAAACTCTGGGGAGACTAATAGATCAACCAATTGCTTACCTTCATAAATAGATGTATGAGGTCATGAGAGAGTAATTACGTTCTGACAACACTCATGTAGACATGTACAGTAGATGGGAAGAGTGCTTCAGGCAGGGGTGGAAGCCACTTGTGACGCCTCAAGTCAAGTACCATGCCCAGACTTGCGCAACTCAAACTGTGAGTGCGTTTGTAAATTCACTCTGGAGTGCCACTCTGAGCGTTCGTAAATTCAAAGCGTTTCGCTCTTGGGGGGGGGGGCGTTCAAAGCGCACACTGGACGCTCTGGCCAAGGAGTAGGGTTGATCCGAGCGTTCTGACCTCACAATGGCAGTCAAGCACCCAAGCTAATAGGCTAAAGTTGGCTAACTTGCTAGCTACTTCCAGACATGAACGAGAGAACACCTCAATCTGACCATTTTACTCACCCTAGCAGAGCTGGTTAGGCTGTTTTCATGTTTTCTAGAGCGTTCGTGACTGTAACTGTGCTGATGGCAACAATTTAATACGTTTTTTTTTTTGCCGACGTTTACCGACACCGGTCATATTAAACGGGTGTTGCATGTTCGTAAATTCATCAGTTACTCTGCACTACTGCACACTCAGACGAGAGTGATCTGAAATCGGAATAGATAGCAAGAGCACATTTTACGAATGCACCCCTAGGCATCAAAAGTGTTTTTTATAAATCCACTACTTTTTGAAATTATATAATTCACTGACTACTTCTTAGCTAGGCCTAAAATAAGCCTTTTCAGATTTTTCATGTTCATTTGCAGATTTCTGCAACAATAAAACATAGAATTTCTGTGAGTAAAGGCTAGTTGTCAGCCCAGTTTATATAACTAGTGTGAGTATATTATACTTGTCAAACGCTGCTCCCAGTTTCTTGATATAGGGCACCATCTAGTGAAAATAAAACGGAAGTGCATAACACTGTCATAGCCTAGGTGAAAAAAAGTGTGTTTGCGCTGGGACAATAAAGTAATAGCCTAGATATGCTTAAATATCAGTGTGAGTCATAATGTCAGCTTCTGAAAGCTTCACTGAGCATTTTGTTAATCAAATTTGAAGGACATTAATATCACAGTTTCACATAGGCCAACTTCCTGCTATGAGAGATGTGCTTCAGTAGACCCAATGATAAACTTCACCGCATTCAACTGCGCTGCGCATGAGTAAACGCGAGAGTCGAGGCGGTGGGCAAGATAAGATAGGCAAACGTATTTCCTGTGCTGTACCTGATTCTACATTGTTGTCTTGCCTACTAAGTGTAAACTCACAAGTTGTTAAATCAGCCCCTGGAAAATGCAAGCCATCAAGTGTGTGGTGGTTGGAGATGGGTAAGTTCTTTAAGTTATGTGTGCGCGCAGTTCAACAACTGGTAGGGTACTTGGATTTGGGTGTGTTAAAAAGTGGACAAAAACTCTATTTAGCCTTCTTTCAATTGTCTATTAATTGGGAGATGAATTTTTCTCTGTGTATTGTACTACACATTCTTGTGTCAAGAGACAACTTCTGTTTTTTATGAATGAATTGAATGAATTCGTTTCATATTGCATATGGGAGCGGCAGTAATTGGAATGTATGTACTTTTTATTTCAATTTGGTTGTCATACTTTTAATGATGAGGTTATTGTATATAGTTTGCATTGTTCATACCTTCCTCATAGCTGTTGTCTGTCAGCTTGATAGACTTGAGGGGGYCAAAATTGTAAAAGGTGCCACAGAACAATATAACCTTGTTCTAATCTTGTTCTAATAGCTAGACAAATAAATAATACTTTTAAGTAACAGCCTTTTGTGTACAGTATTAACCTTGATGTTCAGAAGCTCAATAGGTCTTTACCACAGAGTCAATACAACAACATAATGACACCCTCAAGGCAGGAACTTCCCAGTAGAGCAAACCTCTATCTGTAAAACAGGCCACACAATTAACACTTTAAATTCCTAATTTGCATGTGCAGTTTTAACATCAGGTTGAGGAATGTATGATGACTTGATAATGACATTGTTCAACAGCCCTTAAATCAATAAGGAAGAGACAGTGTAGCAATACACACCGAATTCAGAAGACAGGAAGGAAGTGCCTACACGCTTAGAAAAAAAGGTGCCATCTAGAACCTAAAACGGTTATACGGCTGTCCCCATAGGAGAACCCTTTGAATAACCCTTTTGGTTACTGATAGAACCCTTTTGGGTTCCATGTAAAAACCCTTTCCACHGAGGGTTCTACGTGGAACCCAAAAGGGTTRTCCTATGGGGACAGCCGAAGAACCCTTTTGGAGTGTYTGRAAGATTGGTGACAAGTTGAATAAGACAAAATGGATGCTGAGATGCTATCTGGAGATTGGGATCCGTGGGTGTAATGTCTGTAGGAGAGAGGAGATGGAGAGTATTTGGTGATAATGAGGGCCTCAATTAAAGAGAACATTTACAAAGACACAGACAGACAGCAGCCAGTGAGGTCAATGCAGTCTTTTCCTGTTCTCCGTTCGTTAAACCTCTTCTCGTTTTGTAAAAGAGAAGTTCTGTTATGCTGCTTTTATCCTCCAGTTTTAGTTTTTAAGTTCCTCTTTAGTCTGTGGTGCACTGCACAGTCTCATGGTTAATAAAGGAACAAAAGCACAGCTGCRACCTATAACACAGTCACCTTTAACACCCACAACACCATTCTCATACACGGTCGATGCAAAGACCAAAGACATATTTTTGCTTGTTCTTTGTATTTCGACAAAGTGCAGTTATACAGCAAATGGCCTGTATTCAACAGGAAACTTCAACAGGAAGCTTTAGAATAGTAAGTGAAGTGGATTTACACCCAGTASCAGAATGGAATTTCATCATGGGTCCCTGATCTGTACTACACAGAAATGCATAATTATGGATATGAATGTCATTCTCTTCATGYTGATGTATCCTAAYTAGGTACACAAGTAGAAATATGCATATTTGGGTATCATTCTACACACTGGCTGTTTTGTTTATGAGCTCCGCCACCAAACAAAACTACATTCTGTTGCTCTGGACCGGACCAAATCTGAACCAATTATAGAATCCTATGTTTCACAAGTTTGGACATTAAAGTACAGCACAGTAGTTGTGATGGGGGGAAAATCGATACAGATACATATTGGGATATTATTTTTGAGTGTACTCGTTTTGACAATATCGCAATATTATTTTTGGGCTAGTTGGCTGTACCTGCAACAAAACTCCAGTGTTTTTWAAAAATAGGGAGCCAATTTGTTTTCAGCACTTTTATTTCCATGAATGATAAAAAACTTGCCTTCTCATGGCTCTCTCATGACCTTCTGCAGCAGACATATGGTGAGCAATATGTTTTGACCATGAAATCGCAATAAAATCACAGTATTGAATTACAATACATATAGAATCGTGAGAATCGTGAAAATTGCAGTACATAATGTATCGGCACCTAAGTATCGTGATAATATTGTATCACGAGGTCCCTGGCAATTCCCAGCTCTACACAGTAGAGCTCAGTAGAGTACAGTAGAGTTCAGTACAGTACAGTACAGTGTAGTAGAGTAGATTACAGTGTAGTAGAGTATAGTACAGTACAGTACATTATAGTGTACTCAACTCTAGTGTGTTCTACTGTGTACTGTACTGAACTCTACTCCACTCTATTCTACTACACTGTACTGTACTGACTATATGCAACTATTATTTACTGTACTGTACTGTCCTATACTCAACTATTATTTACTGTACTGTATCTGTACTGACCTATACTCAACTATTATTTACTGTACTGTACTGTACTGTACTGACCTATACTCAACTATTATTTACTGTACTGTACTGACTATACTCAACTATTATTTCTGTACTGTACTGTACTGTACTGACCTATACTCAACTATTATTTACTGTACTGTAATGTACTGAACTATATTCAACTATTATTTACTGTACTGTACTGCCTATACTCAACTATTATTTACTTGTACTGTACTGTACTGACTATACTCAACTATTATTTACTGTACTGTATGTACTGAACTATATTCAACTATTATTTACTGTACTGTACTGACATTACTCCAACTATTATTTACTGTACTGTACTGACCTATACTCAACTATTATTTACTGTACTATCTGAACTATACGCAACTATTATTTACTGTACTGTACTGTCTATACTCAACTATTATTTACTGTACTGTACTGACCTATACTCAACTATTATTTACTGTACTGTATTGTACTGAACTATACTCAACTATTCGTTACTGTACTGTACTGAARTATACTCAACTATTCTTTACTGTACTGAACTATACTGAACTATTCTTTACCTCACTGTACTGTACGGTACTGTACTGTACTATACTGTACTGTACTGTGCTGTCCAAACTTTTGAACCAGTCATGCATGTCTATGTTTGGGCCGAATGAAGGCCGGTCCAGACGTCTGTGGATGTTAAAATTAAGGCCAGGTCGGACTAACAAAATGAAGCAACTTTTCAACGTTCATCGACGTCCAGTGTCAGTTAGTGCTCAGTGGGTGAGGATGCTGGTTACAGTAAATGGAAAGAGAGGGGGCCCATGGGTCAGTGTCAGTAAGAGCTGGTAGAGAAAGAGAAGAGAAAGAGAAGAGAAGAGGAGAGAGAGAAAGAGAGAGGAGAGAGAGAGAGAATATGAATGACAGAAAAATATAAATACTTCACAAAGGTACACTTCATAAGAGGTTTATGCCCCTATCGTCCTGACTGTCACTCAGTGTCAKCGCCCTGCCTCCTGCCAACTCTGACACCCCGGTACCCCTATGTGGAGAACCCCTGTAGATCAGGAGACTTGAATAGCTTTGAAACTGTGACGGCTTACTTGTTTGAATGCAGTCATACAGTATGTATACGTGGGGAACATAGATATGTTTATTCCTGTAGGCTACATCAAGGCAGAGGTGACAGAAACAAAATAGGACACAAATAGGCCAACAACTTCATTCTGGAGGGTGGCATTTAGGTGTAAGTGTGATTTTGACATCTATATTCTCCTCGGTTGTTTTTTGTTTTAGGCCTTCTGACTGAGTGAGAAGTGAGAGCATTAAAAATGAACTCTGCCCAGCCGTTGGTAATTAGGTTGGTGTTTAAAGTCAGATGCTGTATATGTTGGATTCCCACCACGAAGTATCATTGAAAAGCATTAATGTGCTGTAACTTTTAACTACTGTAGCATGATTGGCACTTTTTAGTCTTTTGTTCCATTGTAGAACTTTGAATTGAAAAGTAATTGCACTGTTAAAAGGAGTACCTTTCAGATGCACCATAGAATATAGCATTTCACATGGTTCCATCAGGTTCATGTAGTAAGTTATCACAATGCCATCATTGGATTTAGGGGTTCCATCCACCCCTTTCCCTTGTCCATCTGTGTGTGGGGGTAAGAAGAGAGAGGGAGCCTCATGCAGGAGGAGCAGGTGGAGAGTAGGAAGCACGGGGCCCCTACACTTAGACCACAGTCAACAGCATGTGTGTGTGAGTCAGAGGGTACCAGAGATAGAGACTGCTCAATGACACACTAACTCACCACTGAGAGAGGGAAACAGACACTATCACACTACCCTGTATCTTACTCTCATATCACCTCTCTCTCTCTCTCTCTCTCTTGACTTCAGTTAGTGTGGACAGAACTGCTTCTTGCCACCTAATATAATATACAGTAAGTTATTACTAATCATGTCTTCCACAAGGGTATAAACTATGAATGTTTCTCCAGTTCTTTTCAATGGCATCTATCAGGTTTCTTCTACCCAASCTTGAATGCTAACCTAATGATGTTCAAGGTGGAGCCAATCTGTAGAAGAAGCTGATGGTAGCCTGGCTACGTATAGCCCGGGGTGTCACTTTCTAACCTTGCCCTAAAAATGTAACTCTGGGAGCACTCCTCAGACTAGCATTCCTTCCCTCCTGTCTGTACATGCAGGTGCGTGCTTCTTATTGGAATTTTACTGACAAAACCTTGACTGTGTTTTTAGCTGCTGCCTGTCAGAGGTGTTTTAGAACACTGACAAGAAGCTAGAGAAAGTGGATTACTGCTTCTCATAATGTAGGCAAGTTTGAAAGAAGCCAGGCACCATCATGCTGTTCATTCAGCACATTGTACATAGTTAGAATGTCTATGGCCATTCATCATACTGTAGCAAGCAATAAGGACAGTATATTGGCATCATCTTTGCACAGGGAAAATCCCAAAAATTAGTTGGCGTGCTGTTGTACCATTTTATCATGAGTGAGAGTGGACCATGATAGACACCAAGCTGAATTTAATGGTGGTATTCTGGCGAAAATATGGTGGAAGCTTTCCAAACAAGAAACATTTTAAGAATTTACGTAATCTGCAATTTTACGTTTCTTACCATATTAAGGCAGCTAACCCTTACAAAAAAAGAAAACATTTTTCACCACTTCCATCTGCGTCTGGTCTCCCATCCATGGACGGACCAGGACCGACCCTGCTTAGCAAACCAACAGTGGGATGCAGGGTGCTATCCTGCTGGAATGAATGTGCCAAAACTTGCAACTGGAAGAAGCAGTGGCGTAAAGTACTTAAGTAAAAATACATGAAGTACTACTTAAGTAGTGTTTTTGGGTATCTGTACTTTACTATTTATATTTTTGACAACATTTACTTTTACTTCACTACATTCCTAAAGAAGATTATGTACTTTTTACTCCATACATTTTCCCTGACACCCAAAAGTACTTAGCAGGACAGAAAACGGTTAAATTCGCACACTTATCAAGAGACCATCCCTGCTCATCCCTACTGCCTCTGATCTGGCGGACTCACTAAACACAAATGCTTTGTTTTTGTAACGAAACTCTAAATCTTCCTCCTCCTCAGACGAGGAGAGGAGAGAGGGATCTGAAGACCAAAGTGCAGCGAGGTATGATGACATAACTGATATTTATTGAATTACGAAACGAACACGAAAACACTTGAAAATTACAAAATAACAAACACGACGTAGACAGACCTGAACATGGAACTTACATACAACATGAAGAACGCACGAACAGGTACACGACTACAAACAAACGCTACAGTCCCGTGTGGCACGAACATACATACAGACACAGGAGACAACCACCCACGACAAACAATGTGAAACAACCTCCCTATGTATGTCTCTCAATCAGAGGAAAATGAAAACACCTGCCTCTGATTGAGAGCCATACAAGGTCAATTAAACCTGACACTTAACATAGAACAAACAACACAGACTGCCCACCCAGCTCACGTCCTGACCCACTAAACACAACAATATAAAAGGAAAACAAGGTCAGGAACGTGACAGTTTTTAAATTATGTCTTAGTGTTGGAGTGTGTCCCTGGCTATCCATAAATGAAAAATATGAAAAAAATTGTGCCATCTGGTTTGCTTAATATAAGTACTTTTTAAAATTATTCATACTTTTACTTTTGATACTTAAGTATATTTAAAACCAAATACTTTTAGACTTTTACTCAAGTAGTATTTTACTGGGTGACTTTTACTTGAGTAATTTTCTATTCAGGTATCTTTACTTTTACTCAAGTATGAGAATTGAGTACATTTTCCACCACTGGAAAAAGGCAGCGAAAGCAAAGGCCAGGGTAACATAACCAAAAATAGGTAGAATTGTTTAATTTAATTGCATCCATTTACAATTAATTTGCCCTCGCTTTGACATTTTTTTCCCTTGCAATATTTTGTTTTGCTATCAATACTTTTGGATTTATGTTTTTCTTTCAATATCATTATTTTTGTTTGCAATACTAAGAATTTTGTTCTTGACTTCAGAAGTTTTGCTTGATATTAATGGGACAAAAGTAACTCACTCACTAGAGAATGGCACCATGTAGTAACACTATTAATCTTAACTAAAGGAGTTTAAAGAGACAATCCTTAATTGAAACATTAACAGGTGTCCTCCCCACCACAGTTTCAGTAAAACGCTGAGGGATGGGGCTGGAGAAACGCAACCACTTTCAAATCCATAGACTACACTATGGATGTAAGGACTGACCGTCCATGATATCAAAATGAAAGTTTTAACCATATTTTTAGGCTATACAGTGTTTGTTTACATGAACTTTGTTAACAAACATTGGAGTAAAAATTGTATTTTTACTTTCATGTGGGTTTTTTTTACATATGAAACTCCAAATGTGATTTTCTCATGTGAAAATGCAATTCTAACTTACAGTTTTTTCCAACTGCTTACACACGTTTTCAAAACTGTCTCCTTTTTTCAAAACTCTACACACAATTTCCAAAACTGCACACACAAAATGCAAAATACCTCACATCTCCTTCAAAATGTAACAGGGCATTCAAAATGCCATAAACACATGTCAGAATGAAGCATTTGCATCAAATGGCAAACACTGCTTTCATAATAGTACATTTTTGGATATACCATGTAAACACTGTTGTTCTAAATCTAAAGCTCTTTGGTCTTTCATAGGCTTATATCTACATTTCAATACAATGTTCTACAGTGAAAGTAATCTGCTGAGAGGGGTAACAAGTACACTGTAAACACCAATGCAATGTAGAAACAGAAAATATTTATTAGGCCAAACATGACTGTTGTATACAGTAGCATACAACAAAACCATAAACATATGTAAACCATATTCTTTAGAATACAGTAAAGAACACAATTGTGTGTGTGGGGTCCCGGGGGGGCAGTCCAGGAATTGGTGGGGGGGGCAGTCACCAGTGCTAAGCTACGCTTCATCTCTTCTCCGGCCTGGGTCTGGCCACAATACTTCGTCCACATCACAAGATACGTTTTCTCTTGCCAAACATCGAGMGAAGTATCTCCTAGCKTGGCYTATCCAACCTTGGACAGAGGCAACCTCTATGTCCCCACATGCGTCCTCCATTGCCTGGAGAAGCGGCATGCGGGCATAGGGTTGGCGATCATACACTTTCCAGCGCCATGCTGAGAAGAATTCCTCTATGGGATTTAGAAAAGGTGAATATGGGGGTAGGTACAAAACTACAAATTGTGGATGGGTGGCAAACCAGTTTTGGACCAGAACAGCCCGGTGAAAACTAACATTGTGTAAATTGCATCCAGAAAAGTGAGCATATGGCCGGTGTGGCATTGTGATGGAGGACCCCGTTTTGAGTGATGGCAGCACACATAGTTATATTACCCCCACGCTGTCCAGGGACATTGGTAATTGCCCTCTGTCCTATTACATTTKTTCCGCAGCGCCTGGTTTTGGTGAGGTTGAAGCCAACCTCATCCAKATAAATAAATTKATGGCGAATTACATGGGCATCCAGCTCCAATACTCTCTGTAYCAGACAAAAGGATWTACAGATGAGTAAATATGGTATGTCTGAAGTASTGGAAGTAGTGTTGCATACATACCTCTACAAAGTCATGTCGCATATTCTTGACTCTGTCAGAGTTTCTCTCAAATGGCACCTTGTAAAGTTGTTTCATCGTCACTCGGTGCCGTTGGAGGATGCGTTGTATGGTCGACAGGCTTACAGCATTGATGTTGTTAAATATGGTGTCATTATTCAAGATWTGCTCTCTTATCWCTCAAATCCTAATTGCATTGTTGGCCAAAACCATATTTATAATTGCAGTCTCTTGTACATCTGTAAACAATGTACATCGTCCTTCATGATGTCTTTGCCTTTCCACTCTGTACAGAATTCAAACACAGTATGTGTTCAGCATGTGAACTGTAAACAATGTACAAAAAAATGTAGTACAGCATGATAACCAACCTCATTCATTCAATGCAGTGCAGTAAATGGATGGCTTAGAGTTACAAATGTTTATGCAATACTATGCAGTCGTACGTATTTTACAGTACATTACTGTAATGCTAAAATAGTCATTAGATAGTTGCATACCTGTTCTCATTTCTGAAGGTTCGAATTATGGACACCACTGTAAATCGACTCAAGTTGGGCTGGACTTGGACTCTCAGTCCAGCCTCTCTCATGGTCAAACCGTGGTTGATCACATGATCAACAAGTGTTGCCCTAATCTCATCAGAGATGGCTCTCCTTCCTTCTCTTCTTTGCCCTCGTCCTCTTCTTCCTCTTCCTCTCCCTCCTACTCCTCTTGCTCTCTGTCCATTGTTGGCATCCATTGTTCAAAACAGGTAATCTGACCGTTGACCTATTTATAGGCCTATACTACAGTAAAGCAGTGATTGGTTAGTGATCAGTTAAGCTATTAGTGTTTGCACATGTGAGGAGTGTGTGTGTGACCGGGTGAATAAGTGTAGCATTTTGATTGGTTGTGTTTGGAAAAGGAGAGCAAGTCACTTCCTGTTAGATTTTTGTGTTTTAGGTAGAGAATTGTGTGTAGTGTTTTGAAAAAAGTGTTTTATGCAATTGAGTCAAAGGCTGAGAAATAGCTTATGGTTTTGGATATTTGGTGAGTAGTTTTGCACTTTGATTGAGAGGTTTCAAAAATCGTGTGACATGAAAAGATTTTGTGTGTAAGCAGTTGGAAAAAACTGTAATAGAAAATGAATATGGTTTCACTTGTGAAATTTTACCTCAATATGAAAACAGCTACAGTATTTCACATGTGAAACTGCGAATTTGCCATGTGTTTTTTTTGTAAGAGAAGGGAGTTACTCTGACAGCTGGCAGCTACCCTGTAATGACTATAGGCTCCCTCATTATTACTCATCTGTTGTGTGATTGGCCTTCGGTGTTGGTGCTTGTTACAGAGGTATTGGAGCTGGATGCCCATGTAATTCGCCATTAATTTATTTATTTGGATGAGGTTGTGCTTCAACCTCACCAAAACCAGGCGCTGCGGAAATAATGTAATAGACAGAGGGCAATTACCAATGTCCCTGTGCGACGTGGGTGGGGTAATATAACTATGTGTGCTGCCATCACTCAAAACGGGGTTCTCCATCACAATGCCACACCGGCCATATGCGCACATTTTTCTGGACTGCAATTTACACAATGTTTAGTTTGACGCGGTTGTTCTTGTGTGCCGAGAGATACTGGGGTGCTTCACACCATCCACACATTTGTAGTTTTGGACTACCCCCATATTCAACCTTTTCTAAACTCCAAAGAGGGAATTATTTTTCTAGTGTATTGCCCTGGAAAGTTATGGTATTGGATCCCGTCCAACCCGCCCTATGACCCGGAAGGTGTCAATGTGCGAGCCCAGTCGCGCCTTACTCACAAAAGAGCAAGAGAGTGACGTATATTGGTTGTGGACCAACTATCAGAAAGTTGCCTCCTCTGTACCAAGTGCGTTACCATGCCCCCAAATGCGACGATTCACATGTCCAGCTCGGGAATGTATATTACCCAAACCGAAAATGAAACCGTACTCTTTCTAGATTCAGCGACACATACGCAGACCCACGTCCACGTACTGTAGACCCAGAAAGGACGATCCGCGACAGAGAGAGATTGAGAAGCTACTGACCACAAAGAGACGAGACGGAGCGAGCGTACTAAGCGAACTTTGATCTGCCACCCCAAGCCCAACTCCATAGGAACCGCGCTCCTCACCGTGAACCAACTCTACCACATACAACAAATCGGCATGCTGCTTTAGACGTTATTCTAAGAATCTATATCAGGTTATTCTGCAACCATAAAACTCATGAATACTATATAGGTTTGTAATTAGTGTATGCTATCCATGTATAACTATCACACCCAAGTCCTACTAGTGTGGCCTTAATAAATATTTTCTGTTCACATGCATTGTGATTTGTATACCTAGATATTGACTTACTTCACAAACCACCTATGTGTGCAGTTTATACACCTCAGTGGTCAGTTTGATTATAGCCTTATCATACCCATCTCCACGCTACCAGCCGAAGGGTAACCCTTTCTATCGTGGACCCCACTTTACCTTTAACATTGTAAATTGCAAGACTGTACTAAAATTCTTTCTGGAAGTGAAAGACAATATGAGCGCCCTTACAAAGCTTTGCATACATATTAGAAGCCATACCAGGACCTAACGGTGCCAGGAAAACCATTCCCCACACCAGTACCTTTAACACAGCCCATGGTCTCTGACGAATTTCAAATATATATTCTCAAAATCGTCTGCCGCGTTACTATTATTGTAAATAAGCCGAAAACGGCACGATCTCAGTCCGCTGATTACGTAACGACCACAAATGTCTGCATTACGTGAACAGACGATTGTTCCATTATTGTGCTTTTGATGCCTGTTAATCCAATTTTGAGAAGTAAATGTGAGCGGTAACTCTCATATAAGAACTTTTGCGTCCACTGCTAACTCCCTCTGTGTAAGGTGTTTCACTGTTAATATGTTCTAATGTAATGGACTTATTTGTCTTGCAGGTTTGATAACTACTCAGCCAATGTGATGGTGGACAGTAAGCCAGTGAACCTGGGACTGTGGATACAGCAGGACAGGAGGACTATGACAGACTCAGACCTCTGTCCTATCCTCAGACGGTAACACACACACCCATACACAATCTCTATTACAAATTATATACAATGGGTTCCGGAATATGACACCCTTGATAAGAATGAGCAGTAATGACTGTATACTGTCCAATTAAATAATGGATGCTGCCATGATTACGAATAATCCTGGATGAATCGTGGATGAATGAGAAGGTTACAGAGGGTCAAAAATCATAGCCCCAAACATGCTAACTCCTGTTATTGGTAATGGGAGAGTTAGCATGTCTTTGGGGTATGATCTTTGACCCTCTGTAACTTTCCATTCATCATTATCACGATCATTCAGGATGTAAGCTGTTGACTACTTTATTTATAAGAACTTAGGGTGTCAATAAATTGACCACACTTTTTTGAGAAAAACATAATATTACTGTTAAACAAATCTCTTGAGCAATGTATTAGCCAAAATATAAATTTCCACATTGTTTGGAGCACACAAATAGTTCAGTATTTGCATACTACATTTTATTAGTAGCCTTATCGCTCAAATTTATCAAAGAGTGTCAATAACTTCTACTACTCTGATACACCTTTCTACCCTTCAGTACAACCACATGTATTACTCCCTACACCTTCACTGACCAATGACCATATATCACTATATGAACACTAGATCTAATCTGTTTACAACATCAACATCCTCCACACCTTTAATACTACCATGATCAGACACTATGTTTGTCCCCTAGGATGTGTTCCTCATCTGTTTCTCTCTGGTGAGCCCAGCATCGTGGAAACGTCGAGACCAAGGATGAAGATGCTGTGATGTCTTCGATGGCTGTGTGGTACATGTTGATAGGTACATACATGTGGGGCAAAAAAGTATTTAGTCAGCCACCAATTGTGCAAGTTCTCCCACTTAAAAAGATGAGAGAGGCCTGTAATTTTCATCATAGGTACACTTCAACTATGACAGACAAAATTAGATTTTTTCTCTCCAAAATCACATTGTAGGATTTTTTCATGAATTTATTTGCATATTATGGTGGAAAATAAGTACTTGGTCACCTACAAACAAGCAAGATTTCTGGCTCTCACAGACCTGTAACTTCTCTTTAAGAGGCTCCTCTGTCCTCCACGTACCTGTATTAATGACACCTGTTTGAACTTGTTATCAGTATAAAAGACAACTGTCACAACCTCAAACAGTCACACTCCAAACTCCACTATGGCCAAGACCAAAAGACTGTCAAAGGACACCAGAAACAAATTGTAGACCTGCACCAGGCTGGAAGACTGAATCTGCAATAGGTAAGCAGCTGTGTTTGAAAAACAACGTGGGAGCAATTATTAGGAAATGGAAAACATACAAGACCACTGATAATCTCCCTCGATCTGGGGCTCCACGCAAGATCTCACCCCGTGGGGTCAAAATGATCACAAAACGGTGACAAAAAATCCCAGAACCACACGGGGGACCTAGTGAATGACCTGCAGAGAGCTGGGACCAAAGTAACAAAGCCTACCATCAGTAACACACTACCCCCAGGGACTCAAATCCTGCAGTGCCAGACATGTCCCCCTGCTTAAGCCAGTACATGTCCAGGCCCGTGCTGAAGTTTGCTAGAGAGCATTTGGATGTCCAGAAGAAGATTGGGAGAATGTCATATGGTCAGATGAAACCAAAATCATAACTTTTTGGTAAAAACTCAACTCGTCGTGTTTGGAGGAGACAAAGAATGCTGAGTGCATCCAAGAACACCATACCTACTGTGAAGCATGGGTGGGAAACATCATGCTTTGGGCAGTTTTTCTGCAAAGGGAACAGGACGACTGATCCGTGTAAAGAAAGAATGAATGGGCCATGATCTTGAGATTTTGAGTGAAAACCTCCTTCCATCAGCATGACAATGATCCCAAACACACCGCCCGGCAACGAAGGAGTGGCTTCGTAAGAAGCATTTCAAGGTCCTGAGTGGCCTAGCCAGCTCCTAGATCTCAACCCCATAGAAAATCTTTGGAGGGAGTTGAAAAGTCCGTGCGTGCCAAGCAACCAACGCCCAAAACATCACTGCTCTAAGAGGATCTGCATGGAAAGGGCCAAAATACCAGCAACAGTGTGTGAAAACCTTTGAAGACTTACAGAAACATTTGATCTCTGTCATTGCCAACAAAGGTATATAACAAAGTATTGAGAAACTTTGTTATTGACCAAAAATATATTATCCACCTAATTTGCAAATAAATTCATTAAAAACAATGTGATTTTCTGGGAAGAAAAAAGATTCTCATTTTTGCTGTCATAGTTGAAGGTGTACCTGATGATGAAAATTACAGGCCTCTCTCATCTTTTTAAGTGGGAGAACTTGCACAATTGGTGGCTGACTAAATGCTTTTTTGCCCCACTGTATAGTATGCAATACACACATATTCATTTGATCCGCCGCCGGAGTTTTCCTCTGTACCATATGCAGGATGCGGAATGACATTGTTCTCATAATAGGTGTTGATTGCATTGATTGAGCTGCAGTATGTAGGCATACATTATAGAGTTACATACGAGGAGGGGGATTAAGCGTGGTCAGATACTGTTGATCACTCCTAAAGCACAGGGGTATTTAGATGTGCTTACCTTTCTGTGAATATAGATGGGTCATCATCTGTCAGTAATACAGAGGGGGGTGATGGAAAACAGAGCAGGATAACAGTAGTATGCCAGTTAATCTATAAAATGCCTGTCAAGATTAAGATAATGAAGTGAGTCTAAACAAATAGAGACATCAATCAATTTAAAAAGGATAGGCTACTCTGGTTTACCTGCTTTCAATAGAAAATCAAAGTGTACCGTATAATAAAACAAACATATTGCAGATTCTGGCATTTACGGTACAGTAATAGGATATAGTCCAATGGACAACTAATATTTTTCTATTTTAACTGTCTGCGTAATGGTATTAGCAATAGTTGTTTTGTGTTCTGCTGCTTTCAGCTCTACCTATTGTTGCAGAGGCCATGGTTTAGTCGCTTCAGTCAGACAGTCATAAATAAAATATTTCAAATCCAAGGACTAGAACAGCACATCTATTCAGGTGGCACGTTGCATCCCATTGGATTCCAATGAACCTCACTCCATTTGGATAGGATATAGAAATCTGTTCATCAATAGAAATCATATTCATTCAGGTCAGAGAGAAGTAATCATCTCTTCTTTAACGGAGTCAAACATGGATGTCCCATGTGAACTTAACTCGCCTAATGCACGATGAGACCTCTACCTACTCCATCTCCATCTCTCCAGACGTCATGGGTTTTAAACTGACACACTACTATAGAAGTTGAATTCACATCAAAGAGCTATAATATCACCAYAAAAGCCTGCCAAACGTTACCCTTTTCAAACACTTTTATTGTTGCTTCTTCTCATACCATTGCCTCAGCCATAGGCTTTGTCAAGAAGTTCTGGAAAACGGTTAAAGACCTGGAGAATAAACCCTCCCCCTCACAGCTGCCCATGTCACTTAATGTTGATGATGTGGTTGTTACTGACAAGAAGCACATGGCTGAGCTCTTTAATCACCACTTCATTAAGTCAGGATTCCTATTTGACTCAGACATGCCTCCTTGCCCGTCCCACATTTCCTCATCTCCCACCCCTTCTAATGCGACTATCCCCGATGCTTCTCCCTCTTTTTCCCCTGCCCCGCTACAAAGTTTCTCCCTGCAGGCGGTTACTGAGTCCGAGGAGCTAAAGGAYCTCCTTAAACTTGACAGAGTTAGATGGTTTAGACCCTTTCTTCTTTAAGGTTGCTGCCTCTATCATTGCCAAGCCTATCTCTGACCTTTTTAACCTGTCTCTCCTTTCTGGGGAGGTTCTCATTGCTTGGAAGGCTACCATGGTTCGTCCTTTATTTAAAGGGGAAGATCAAGCTGATCCTAACCAATATAGGCCTGTTTCTATTTGCCCTGTTTAGAAAGCCAGTCAGTTGATTATTGACAAGTTTTTCCAACACTTTTGGAAAAACTTGTCAATAATCAACTGACTGGCTTTCTTGATGTCTATAGTATTCTCTCGGGTATGCAATCTGGTTTCCGCTCAGGTTAGGGATGTGTCATTGCAACCTTAAAGGTCCTCAATGATTTCACCATTGCCCTTGATTATAAGCAATATTGTGCTGCTATTTTTATTGACATGGCCAAAGCTTTTGATACGGTAGACCATTCCATTCTTCCATTCACTAACATCAAGGCGGTGACCCGTTCCTGTAGGTTCATGCTCTACAACATTCGCAGAGTACGACCCTGCCTCACACAGGAAGCGCGCAGGTCTAATCCAGGCACTTGTCATCTCCCGTCTGGATTACTGCACTCGCTGTTGGCTGGGCTCCCTGCCTGTGCCATTACCCCTACAACTCATCCAGAACGCCGCAGCCCGTCTGGTGTTCAACCTTCCCAAGTTCTCTCACGTCACCCCCGCTCCTCCGCTCTCTCCACTGGCTTCCAAGTTGAAGCTCGCATCCGCTACAAGGACCAATGGTGCTTT
>NW_019942781.1:125017-143895 GCF_002910315.2 Salvelinus sp. IW2-2015 | reverse complement strand
AAAAAGGGAAAGAGAGGGGAATGAAGGAATTGCTACCCCCCTGGTTATTGTAATGGGGTTGCAGGTAGCATGTCTTGGGGGTGATGATCTTTGACCCATCTGTAACTTTCTCATTCATCATTATTCACGATTTCATTCAGGATGTAAGCATGTTGACTACTTTATTTATAAGAATCTTTAGGGGTGTCAATAATTTGACCATACTATTTTGAGAAAAACAGTATAATACTGTTAAACTATAATCTCTTTGAGCATGTATTAGCATAAAATAATTATTTTCACATTGTTTGGAGCACACACATATTGTTCAGTATTGATCTGATATACATTTTAATAGTCCTTATCGCGCTCATATTTATAAAGTGTCGCAATAATGGTACTTCTGACTAAGCTGATACACTTTCTCCTTACGTACACACACAATGTATTACTCCCTACACTTCACTGACAATGACCATATACACGTCACTTGATGAATCACTAGATCTAATCTGTTTAACAACATCAAACATCTCCCTACAACCTTTAATACTCACGATTGATCAGACCTATGTTTGTCCCCTAGGATGTGTGTCCCTCATCTGTTTCTCTCTGGTGAGCCCAGCATCGTTTGAGACGTCAGAGCAAGGTGAGTGAATGCTGTGTGATCTCTCATGGTGTTTGTGCTACATTTGTATAGGCTAACATACAGTGGGGAAAAAAAAGTATTTAGTCAGCCACCAATTGCTGCAAGTTCTCCACTTAAAAAGATGAGAGAGAGCTGTAATTTTCATCATAGTGACACTTCAACTATGACAGACAAACTTAGATTTTTTCTTCTCTCCAGAAATCCCATTGTAGGGATTTCATGATTTATTTGCATATTATGGTGGAAAATAAGTACTTGGTCACATTACAAACAAAGCAAGATTTCTGGCTCTCACAAGACCTAGAACTTCTTCTTTAAGAGGCTCCTCTTGTCCTCACTTCGTTAACTGTATTAATGACACCTGTTTGCATCTTGTTATCAAGTATAAAAAGACAACTGTCCACAACCTCAACCAGTCACACTCAAACTCCACTATGGGCCAAGACCAAAGAGCTGTCAAAGGACACCAGAACAAAAATTGTAGACCATGCACAGGCTGGGAAGCTGAATCTGCCAATAGGTAAGCAGCTTGGTTTGAAGAAATCAACTGTGGGAGCATTATTAGGAAATGGAGAACATACAAACACTGCATGATAATCTCCCTCGATCTGGGGCTCCACGCAGATCCTCACCCCCGTGGGGTCAAAATGATCAGAAGAACGGTGAGCAAAAATCCCAGACACACACGGGGGGACCTAGTGAATGACTGCAGAGAAGCTGGGACCAAAGTAACAAAGCCTACCATCAGTAACACTACGCCGGCAGGGACTCAATCCTGCAGTGCAGACATGTCCCCCTGCTTAAGCAGACATGTCCAGGCCCAGTCTTGAAGTTTTGCTAGAGAGCTCTTGGATGATCCAAGAAGAAGATTGGGTAGAATGTCATATTGGTCAGATGAAACAAAAATATAATTTTTGGTAAAAACTCAAACTCGTCGTGTTTGGAGGACAAAGAATGCTGAGCTTTGCTATCAAAGAACACATACCTACTGTGAAGCATGGGGGTGGAAACAATCATGCTTTGGGGCAGTTTTTCTGCAAAGGAACAGGACGACTGATCGTGTAAAGGAAAGAATGAATGGGCGCCATGTATCTTGAGATTTTGAGTAGAAAACCTCCTTCCATCAGCATGAAATGATCCCAACACAGCCCACGCCGCGGACGAAGGAGTGGCTTCGTAAGAAAGCATTTCAAGGTCCTGGAGTGCCTAGCCAGTCTTCCAGATCTCAACCCCATAGGAAAATCTTTGGAGGGAGTTGAAAGTGCGTGTGCCAAAGCAAACAGCCCGAAAAACATCACTAGCTTCATGAGGAGACGATCTGCATGAGGAATGGGGCCAAAATACCAGCAACAGTTGTGGTGAAAACCTTGTGAAGACTTACAGGAAAAATTTGATCTCTGTCCATTGCAAACAAAGGGTATGATAACAAAGTATTGAGATAACTTGTTGTTATTGACGCAAAAGACTTACTATTTTCCACATAAAATTTGCAAATAAATTCAATTTAAAAACAATGTGATTTTCTGGGAGAGAAAAAAATTCTCATTTTGTCTGTCATAGTTGAAGTGTACCTATGATGAAATTACAGGCCTCCTCATCTTTTTAAAGTGGGAGAACTTGCACACATTGGTGGCTGATAAATGCTTTTTTTGCCCACTGTATAGTATGCAATACCACATATTCATATTTGATCCCGCCCGGGAGTTTTCCTCTGTACCTAATGCAGGGATAGCGGATGACATTGTTCTCGATAATGTAGGTGTTGATTGGCATTGATTTGAGCTGCAGTATGTAGCATACATATAAGATTATTATTGATCAGCGGTAGAGTTAACGTGTCAATACTGTTTGACACTCCTAAAGCACAGGGGTACTTTAGATGTGCTTCCTTTCTGTGAATATAGATGGGTCAATCATCTGTCAGTAATACAGAGGGGGGGTGATGGAAAACAGAGCAGGATACAGTAGTATGCCAGTAATCTATAAAATGCTTGTCAAGATTAAGATAATGAGTGAGTCTAAACAAATAGAGAATCAATCAATTTAAAAGGATAGGACTACTCTGGTTTACCTGCTTTCAAAGAAAATCAAAGTGTACCCGGTATAATAAAAACATATTGCAGATTCTGGCATTTACGGTACAGCTAATAGGTATTAGTCCAATGGACAACTAATATTTTTCTATTTTAACTGTCTGCGTAATGGTATTAGCAATAGTTTGTTTTGTGTTCTGCTTGCTTTTCAGCTCTACCTATTGTTGCAGAGGGCCATGGTTTAGTCGCTTCAGTCAGACAGTCATAAATAAAATATTTCAATATCCAAGGACTAGAACACACAATCTATTCAGGTGGCACGTTGCATCCCATTGGATTCCAATGACTAAATTCGTAGCCTCATTACCCTTAGTGGGATAGACGTAATAGAAATCTGTTCATCAATAGAAATCATAGTTCATCGCAGTATCCGTTACGTCAGACCAAGAAGAAGTCAATTCATACTCTTCTCTTAACACGGTGTAGCTCCAAACTACCATATTGGAGTGTCCATGTGATTAATCATCGAAGCTTATGTGCAATAATGCACGATTTGCAGACATCATCAACTATCTACGCGTCTCTAAATCTCTACCAGCGTCATAGGTGGTTATTATAAACTGACACAAGTACTAAACTATCAGCTTCAAATAACCAGGAAAAGTGCCGAAGAAACTTTTGAAGTTCTAATCTATCAGAGAGCCCCTATATATATATCACCAGAAAAGCGCGCACTGGAACTGACCGTTAAAGTTAATAGATCATCTGAGTTTGACACGACGGGTTGTCTCTGTTTCGAGGAGAACAGCGTTTTGTTGATTGCGGTTGGCTGGGCTGTGCTTCTCATACCGATTTGGCCGGTGCAGCCTAGGCTTTGTCAAGAAGGGTTACTGGAAACACGGTTAAAGACCTGGAGAATAAACCCTGAATCCCCTCACAGCTGCCCATGTCACTTATATGGGTTTGATTGATGTGGTTGTTACTGACATAATGAAAGCACACTTGGCTGAGCTCTTGTAATCATCCACTTTTCTTGCGCGTCTTCATCTAAACGATCAGAATTTCAGAGTTCTTAGACCCTACAGATCATGCCGGTGCCTTGCCCGCATGTCCCAACATGTTCCCTCATCCTCCCACCAAAATCCTGTACTAAGTAGCCATAATGTGAGACTAGGGTTACTGACTACTTCTCATTCCAGATGCTCGTCTCGCATCCTTTTTTTCTCCCCATTCTCTATGTCGCGGGGCGCTGTGACATCTAAGGTTGTACTCCTCTCGCGAGAGCGGGGTGTGTGTATTGAGTCCCAACATGAGGAGCTTAAAGGACTACCACTTAACTTTGACAGAAGGGCGACCAGTATGTAGATTGGATGGGAGTTAGGGTACCGCTCTATTATTTCTTTAACGGTTTGCTAGGTGGTCGTATCGCAATTGTGCAAGGAGCTGATGCTCTGACCTTGTTTATGTCTCGTCTTCTGATCTTTTCGGGGAAGGTTCTCAATTGCCTTTGGCAGGCTACCGATGGTGTTCGTGCGCTGTGTATTTTCAAAAGGGGAAGATACAATGCTGATACCTAACGAATATCAGGCCTAGTTTCTCTTTGGACCCTGCTTTAGAAAGCCAGTCAGTTTGATTATGCTGACAAGTTTTTTAGTCCAACACTTTTGGATAAAACTAGTCAATAATGCAACTGAACTTGGTATTCTTGATGTCTATAGTGTTCTTGGTATAGCAAATCGATGGTTCTCCGTCAGTGTTAGGAATAGCTGTATTCGCGCAGGGACGCAATAAATGGTCTCTCATGATTTCAATCCATTGCCCTCTCAACTCTATAAGGCCAATGAGTTCAGTGGTCGCTAATCTATCTTTATGAATGCAGCCAAACTCAGTTATTGGAGCCTTCTTTCCTGCCTCATACGGGTAAAGACATTCCAAGTTCATTCACTACATCGGGCGATGACGCCGTTCCTGTCGGTTGTACATGCTCTACACCATTCGCAGAGTACGACCGCACTGGCCCTCCACACCAGGCAGCGGCGCAGGTCTAATGCCTAGGCACTGTGTCAGTCTCCCGTCTGGATTACTGCACTCCTGTTGCTGGGCTCCCTGCCTGTGCCATTAAACCCTACAACTCATCCAGAACGCCGCAGCCCGTCTGGTGTTCAACTTCCAAGTTCTCTCACGTCACCCCGCCCTCCTCGCTCTCTCCACTGGCTTCCAGAGTTGAAGCTCGCATCCGCTACAAGACATGGTGCTTGCCTACGGAGCTGTTGAGGGAACGGCACCTCGTACCTTCAGGCTCTGATCAGGCCCTACACCCAAACAAGGGCATGCGTTCATCCCTCTGGCCTGCTCGCCTCCCTATCTCTGAGGAAGTACATTCCCGCTGCAGCCAGTCAAAACTGTTCGCTTCTTGGCACTCCCTAATGTGGAACAAATTCCTCACGACGCCAGGTAGCGGAGTCAATCACCACCTTCCGGAGACACCTGAAACCCCACCTCTTTAAGGAATACCTAGGATAGGATAAAGTAATCCCTCTAACCCCCCCCCCCTTAAAAGAGTTAGATGCACTATTGGTAAAGTGGTTGTTCCACTGGATATCATAAGGTGAAGCACCAATTTGTAAGTCGCTCTGGATCAAGAGCGTCTGCTAAATGACTTAAATGTAAATGTAAATGTAAATGTTGTGGGCCAGCTAAGGGTATTGGGGGTATTGGTGTCTCTGAGGGGTCTTTGGCTGGTTTGCTAATTACCTCTCTCAAAGAGTGCAGTGTATAAAGTCAGAAAATGTGCTATCTCAGCCACTGCCTGTCACCAAGAGAGTACCTCAAGCTTGATCTTAGGCCCACGCTCTTCTCAATTTACATCAACACATAGCTCAGGCAGTAGGAAGCTCTCTCATCCATTTATATGCAGACAGAATACAGTCTTTACTGAGCTGGCCCTCCCCGGATGTTGTGTTAAATGCTCTACAACAAAGCTTTCTCTGCCCTTAACCTTGTTCTGAACACCTCCAAAACAAAGGCCATATGTTTTTGGTAAGAAGAATGCCCTCCTCCCACAGATGTTATATAACTACTCTTGAGGGTTTAGAGCCTCATACAAGTACTTGGCGGTGTAGACGGTGCACTGTCCTTCTCTCATGCACATATCAAAGCTGCAGGCTAAAAGTTAAATCTAGACTTGGTTTGCTCTATCGTAATCGTCCCTCTTTCCCCCCAGTCCAAACTAACCCTGATTCAGATGACCATCCTACCCAAACTAGATTACAGCGACGTAATTTATATTGCAGGTAAGGGTGCTCTCATGAGCGGTACAATCAGATTTGCACCAATGCTCCTTATAGACATGCTACTCTGTAAACGGTCATCTCTGTATACCCCGTCGCAAGACCATTGGTTTCTGGTTGATGCTTATTTATAAAACCCTCTTAGGCCTCACTCCCCCCTATCTGAGATATCTACTGCAGCCCTCATCCTCCACATACAGCACCCGTTCTGCCATTCACATTCTGTTAAAGGTCCCCAAAGCACACACATCCCTGGATCGCTCCTATTTTTAGTTTGCTGCAGCTAGCGACTGGAACGAGCTGCAACAAACACTCAAACTGGACAGTTTTATCTCAATCTCTTCATTCAAAGACTCAATCATGGACACTCTTACTGACAGGTATGACTGCTTTGTGTGATGTATTGTTGTCTCTACCTTCTTGCCCTWTGTGCTGTTGTCTGTGCCCAATAATGTTTGTACCATGTTTTGTGCTGCTACCATTTTGTGTTGCTACCATGTTGTTGTTATGTTGTGTTGCTACCATGCTGTGTTGTCATGTGTTGCTGCCTTGCTATGTTGTTGTCTTAAGTCTCTCTTTATGTAGTGTTGTGTTGTCTCTCTTGTTGTGATGTGTGTTTTGTCCTATATTTATATTGTATTTATTTTTGTTTTTAATCCCAGGCCGCCGTCCCCGCAGGAGGCCTTTTGCCTTTTGGTAGGCTATCATTGTAAATAAGTTCTTAAAACTTCTCTAGGATAGGGGGCAGAGTTTTCACTTGTGTAAAAATAGCGTGCCCAATTTCAACTTCCTTCTACTCATCCCCAGAATATAAGATATGCATATTATTATATTTGGATAGAAAACACTCAGAAGTTTCTAAAACGGTTTGAATCATATCTGTAAGTATAACAGAACTTATGTAGCAGGCAAAACCCCGAGGACTAACCATAATTCTTTTTTTTTTTTAAGTCACTGTCTGTTCAATGAGTTTTCATTGGGAAGCCAGATTTCTAATCACTCTGTTCTCAGTTCCTACTGCTTCCACTGGATGTCACCAGTCTTAGGAAATAGGTTGAGGTTATTCATTTGTGCAATGAAGAAGAAGGCCAACAAAAAGTAGAGTAACGTCATGTGTACTGTTTGCCTGCAGGGTTGAAATATGCTACTCTCTCTTTGTTGACATTGTGCTATCATCAGATAATAGCATCTTATGCTTTCGCCGAAAAGCCTTTTTGAAATCTTTTGGCTGGATTTAGGCTGGATTCACAACGAGTGTAGCTTTAATTTGGTATCTTACATGTGTGATTTAATGAAAGTTTGATTTTATATAATTTTTTTGAATTTGGCGCTCTACATTTTCCCTGGCTATTGGCCAAGTGGGACGCTACCGTCCCGCTATCCCAGAGAGGTTTTAACTGACTTTCTTAGTTAAAGGTTAAATAAAATGTAAAAAATGACAGCTAAGTGTCTGACTCCTCTGACTTCAATGTCAACCGTTATTGAGCTGATTAGTTTGGGAACTGTCAGTGTTGGAGAGGACAGCATTATATCAAGAGCAGTTGTTTTTTCCTCCCCTCTCCATCTTTCTCAGTCTGTTTTTTCATGGCATGTTCCCAATGAGTCTCCATGGTAACATTGACCATGAATGCAAATGGAGCTTTAGTAGATTACCAGGCTTTCAGGTGACATTAGGATCTATTTAACATGGAAGGTAAGCTACAGACTGTGTGGGGGAAGAGTCACAGCCAGAGTCACAGCCATGTAGCATGTTGCTCACACTAACCCACCCATGTCACTCTGGTATTTCGTTCAAGGAATTCATTGACCCGTGTTATCTCTGATTATTGCCACGGTGCACCGGCCTACTGCTATCAACCGTTTTGGATCAGCAGGAGATAAATCAATAGCCATCGCTGTGGTAAATTGGAGTTGAATTTTCTCTCCAAGCTCTCAAGCCCAGTGTTGTGGTTTATGTTTCCATTATCATAACACTGTATTGCAAGTCATATCTTACTACACCTAATTCCTCACTCAGTTTCAGAGAGACACTAGAAACTAAAGGTCCATTTTCAAAACCAGATTCTACACCACTAAATTGAATTGTGTCCATTTAACCAGTCAGCCTCGATGAAGTTATGGATGATTTAACTCATGCCCATCACCTTCTTATAGGAAGCTGGAATTTTTATTTGTTAAGAGTGACACTCTTACCGGTCTAGGTACTATAGATGAAGCATCCTTTCACTTCTCCACAGAGTCTGTAGGAGGGCAGATGGTAACCCTAGTTCCGAATAGTGAAAGCGATTTATTTAAAGCTCCCTCTTCTCCAAATGAAGTCCTGCTAAGAGCTTAGATCTGTTAATCTACCCTAGTCCTTTGTGTGGCATTCTAGGTTTGATGGCAGGAAGGCCAAAGAGTGCAGAGGAGACGGCGCTTTGTCCCCATAGACGATGACTAAATAATGGCTACCCTGCAATGAAAGAGAGACAGACACGAGAGGCAGAAAAACCTTGGTGCAATGGTACCGAGAATCCTTGATGCATTTTTCACAGAATGTAGTGTGTGTGTGTGTGTGTGTGTGTGTGTGTGTGTGTGTGTGTTTTCTCGGTAGACTCAGTGAAATACCTGAAATGTGTGTGTGTGTGTGTGTGCATACAGTATGTGCGTGCTTCACTGTCACTGTTCTCATTACTATACATTCATGCTCTATAAAAAGGAAACATTTTCAACCTTGACATTCCCTCCACTCTGCTGTAACAGCTAATGATGGCTTGCAGGATGGGTCCTATATTGTATTAGAGACGCCAATAATTACTGACGTATAAACATACGTAGAGCTGTTAACCAGGTGTTAAGCAGAGAAGCTGATGAAATGCCTCCAAATGAACAGAGGCACACTAAAATAAGCGAAGGTGACTCACTAACGTCATTCATAAGCATTCATTTCCTATTCTGCAAAAGCATACACTGCTCTCTTGTTTCTATCAGTCACTCAATGTGGAAGAAGGAACTTCCTTTTTCATTGAGTGACTGATAGAAACAAGAGAGCAGCCATTTATTTGAATAGTGTGTAATAATAATGACGGTAATGATAGTAGTAATAATAATAATAATAGACAGAGTATCCTAGATTTTATGTGTGAGYAGCTATACCAGGAATCAACCTCTGCATTAACTGGCTACTCCATAATACAGTAGTAGAACCAGAGGGGAAGAGATGGAGCGAGAGGCTTGACTCTGRCACAAAATCTGTCCACAAAATCTGTCCACAAGTAGGGATTTTTTTAATGGGTGTCGAATTTCGTCAACAAAATTTTTTAAATTCTAATTTGCTACGGGAGGCTTATTTGATCTAATAGACGTTTTGTAATGTTTAGGTTGTTACGAATGTTCTGATATAAGTGGACACACGTGGCATTCCTGCAACTTTGAGGAAAATTATTTTATTTCTGAGTTATGCCTGTTGGTTAGAATGTTCCCGCCTGACCCCGCCTCCTCCTGTCTGCAGTCCGCTTTGCGGACATTTATTCAAATTTTTAAAGCGGTCAGTCCAGTATCTTGTCAGAACCAATCATCTTTGGTAGAATTAACGATGAGCTGTATCACAGAAAAGGAAGTGAAAAGTAATTCAGTATCTTTTGCTGCGGCCATGTTGACCTACTCTGTGTGTGCTTGCTCCCACTAGTGGTACCCTGAGGTACGACACCACTGCCCCTCCACACCCATCATCCTCGTGGGCACCAAGCTGGATCTGAGGGACGAGAAGGAAACCATTGAGAAGCTGAAGGAGAAGAAGCTAGCGCCCATCACCTACCCACAAGGCTTAGCACTAGCCAAAGAGATAGGTATGTGGGTCTCTGGGATCCTGAATTAGTGATCGTGCATCAGAGATCTACCATGATTGGTATACAGTGGTCACTCTGGGTTTGTGATTGGATATGACTGAATCAGCGATTGATTGATTATCTGTCATTTTAATGATTGTTGTTCACAGAGCTGTACAGTATCATGGAACACTTTGTATTCTGCTCTTAGTCCTTATACTGCATAGTTGTTGAGATTTCATGTCGCCCAAGCTTCACATTCTTGGAATCATCGCCCGCCAGCCGTGCATTATGCCAGATAAACAGTCTATCCTCTTCATGTCCCTCATACATCTTTTGTGTGTTTTCTGGGTAGACTCGGTGAAGTACCTGGAATGCTCTGCCCTGACCCAGCGGGGGCTGAAGACGGTCTTTGACGAGGCCATCCGAGCGGTGCTGTGCCCCCAGCCCACCAAGGTGAAGAAACGACCCTGTCTACTCATCTGATCTCAGACCTGTGGATAGACCAAGAGGGAAGAGCTCAGGAATCACACAACAGCAAATGTTGATTTTAGTTAAATACAAAGTTTGGCAGTTTTACAAAGTGGTCTAATGTTCAGATGAGTCAACATATGTAGTGTTGAGTCTTGCCATCTGTATTGTATAACCAGCTATAATTACAGTATATAGTGTATGCCTCAATCCCAAATAAATGGAAGATAGTTGGACCGTCGGATTGTACCATTACAGATGGTGCCGACCTTTCCCACTGATTGGGGATTGAGGCATATAGCTGGATCTATGATTCTTCTCAATGTTAGACCACTGTTCAGGTCTGAAAACAACCATCAGACTTTCTGCTGCATCAATATAAATGTCCTTAATATTTTCAAGACAAATCCTGGATATGTACACATGGATAAGTGTTTTAGATTCATATATTGGTATTTGGTTTTGGTTTCTGACTCATTTTCTTATACACTTCTTCTATATGGTTTGTTAATGCAGTGACTGGTCCTTAATGTACAAGAAAGACACTGAAAAATACATAGACCAAACATTAGTGTGTATAGTCAGAAATGTATTGCACCATCCTAATGTAAGAAACTTTCTAAAATTATCATGTTGTTTACTCTATAAAATTTATTTTTCATATTTTGACATAATACAGCATTCTACTATATTCCTAAGGTACCATATTACATTTCTCTCTATTACAATTTAATTTAACACAAAAAAAACATATGAGTGTGTTTGTGTGTCCCCTTGCCCTTAGAACAGCCTCAATTCGCTGGGGCATGGACTCCACAAAGTATCGGAAGCGTACCACAGGGATGCTGGCCCATGTTGACTCCAATGCTTCCCACAGTTTTGTCAAGTTGGCTGGATATCCTTTGGGTGGTGGACCATTCTTGATGCACATGAGAAACTGTTGAGCGTGAAAAACCCAGCAGCGTTGCAGTTCTTGACACAAACCGGTGCGCCTGGCACCTGCTACCATACCCCGTTCAAAGGCGCTAACATTTCTTGTCTTGCCCATTCACCCTCTGAATGGCACACATGTACAATCCATGTCTCAATTGTCTCAAGGCTTAAAAATCCTTATTTAACCTGTCTCCTCCCCTTCATCTACACTGTTTGAAGTGGATTTAACAAGTGATATTAATAAGGGATCATAGCTTTCACCTGGTAATTCTATGTCAAAAATGTTTTGTATACTCAGTAATAAGTACAGCATGTCAGCTTTTATTTGAGGGTATTTTCATACATACATTACCTGTTTTGCCATTTGGAAATGAAAGCACTTTATGTTTCTCGTCCCCCCCATTTGAAGAAATCAGAAGTATTTGGACTTAAGTCAAAAGTTTAGCATTTTCCTTACACACAATGACTACATCAAGCTTGTGACTTTTCAAATATGTTGGGTGCTGGCCTCCCGAGTGGCACTGCACTCAAAGGCACTACATCACAGTGCTTGAGGCGTCACTACAGACCCGGGTTTGATCCCGGGCTGTGTGGCAGCCAGCTGCGACCGGGAGACCCATGAGGTGGCGCACAATTGGCCCAGCGTCGTCCGGGTTAGGGCAGGGTTTGGCCGGACGGGATGTCCTTGTCCCATTGTGCTCTAGCGACTTCTGTGGTGGGTCGGGCGCATGCACACTGACACGGTCACCAGTTGTACGGTGTTTCCTCCGATACATTGGTACGGCTGGCTTCCAGGTTAAGCAAGCAGTGTGTCAAGAAGCAGTGTGGCTTGGCAGGGTTGTGTTTCGGAGGATGCATGGCTCCGTACGTGAGTTGCGGTGATGTGATAAGACTGTAACTAACAATTGGATATCATGAAATTGGGGAGGAAAAGGGGTAAAAAGTTAAAAAAGTAATAAATTGTTGGGTGCTTTTGTGGTTAGTTTTGGTTGTGTTTCTGATTATGTTTTGGAACTGTGTCTTGTGCCAATATGTTTCATGTGGATGCTACCATGATTATTGCTAATCATTAATTAATCTTGAATAATGATATGGGGCACAAAGATCATACTGCCCCCCCCCCCCCAAAAGAAAAATTTGCATTATTTATGAGTCATTCATGATTTGTCTTAATCATGGCATTATCAGGATTAATTTAGAAGTGTTCAGAAACATCTAATCAAGGAATACTCTATGGGACCAAAGCAAGGAATATGGGACCAAATACTAAACTTTTGACTATTTGAATACACTATAAGTGAATTTGTCCAAATACTACTGACTTATTCTCATGGGGGGGACTAGATACATATAGTGTTTTCATTTCTAAACGGTAGAACAGATAGGAATATGTATGAGTATACCCTCAAATAAAAGGTGACATGCTGTACTTTCGCCTCATATGAAACACTTAATCTCAAATCCAAAATCCTGGAGTATAGAGCCAAATAAAAATGTTTAACTGTCCAAATATATATGGAGGGGAGTGTGTATACCAGTATACAAGTTCTACTGGGGCCTATTTTTACAACAGCTACCTAGACATCATCTCCCCTCCAGGGCTACAGCATAGAACTGTGATGTGTCAGAAACCGACATGTACTACCACAGAAATACACTCTGTCTTAAAATAAACTCGTATTTTCTCTAGTAGCCTCGTGTATTGATTCCAACCGCAGGCATCACTCTCTCATGTTGCCTGTAGGGGAATCGAGGAGTTGCAGAGAGGCAGGATGGAGAGGTTTATTCCTCTGACTCATGACAGGCATGTCTGCTGAACCCTTTGATCCATCCTTCTGGCAACTACACTCTGAGCAAACAGGCATCTCACAATCAAAAGTTTGATACAAAATAGGAAATGGCTTTGGCAATTCATCATTTTCACACATACAGTTAAGGGTTTATTCAAACACCCATGTTATGTACGGGTGCTTTGGCTGTTCTCTCCTCAGGTACAGCGCATTAGGTTATAATACAGTGTGTGACTGGATGCTGCTGGAACAGTTGTTTCAGTATTCAAACATGAGCTCTGTGTGGAGTATTAATGATAAAGGCTGTCATTGAATCACTACTCGAAAGCCTGCTGTGACTGTGTTGCTTTTAGCCAAAGATGTAGACCAGATAAGCTGATTTGGATGGTGATTAAGTTTCAAATCAAATGTTGTTATTGTAACTGTGAAGACACAGCTCAGCCTCTAGGTCCTTGTGAGACCAGCTCTGATCTGCCACATGTGTGTCTCTGTGTGACTGCCTGGTAAAGAAACTTCAATCAGACACCCTCCCATGGACATCAAAGGGTGTTAAGCGGAAGTAAACGCTGCTGTCACTAAATTCACAGCTCCAGCTCTCAGCCACATCAGGACGTGTTTGATTGAGCCCTGGAGTTAGATGAAGATACATTGAAGCAGATGTTATTGCGGGTGTAGCGAAATACTTGTGTTCCTAGCTCCAACAGTGCAGTAGTATCAACAATTCACAACAATTCACACAAATCTAAAAGTAAAAATATATAAATAGGACGAGCAATGTCGGAGTGGCATTGACTAAAATACAGTAGAATAGAATACAGTATATACATATGAGATGAGTAAAGCAGTATGTAAACATTATTAAAGTGACTAGTGTTCCATTATTAAAGTGGCCAGTGATTCCATGTCTATGTACAGAATATAGAGCAGCAGCCTCTAAGGTGCAGGGTTGAGTAACCGAGTGGCAGCCGGCTAGGGATGGCTATTTAACAGTCTGATGGCCTTGAGATAGAAGCTGTTTTTCAGTCTCTCGGGCCCAGCTTTGACGCACCTGTACTGACCTCGCATTCTGGATGGTAGCGGGGTGAACAGGACGTGGCTTGGGTGGTCGTTGTCCTTGATGATCTTTTTGGCCTTCCTGTGACATTGGGTGCTGTAGGTGTCCTGGAGGGCAGTACTCTGGCCAGAGGAGTTTTGGATCAGATCCAAAACTGTCCGATATGCTGTATCTTTCCTCCTGAACAGAATTCAGATTAGCCTATCAGAGGACTCATAATGTTGAAGACTGCTGGTTATGTAAAATACCTTMGGGAAACAGAACATAATATTCACCCATACAAAATGGTTGAATGTACTGTACTGTAGCTTCATTCACTATAATTTCATTGTTGTGTTTCCAGTTGTCTGAGGGGACAATGTGTGAAGGTCATCTCACACATTCAACATAATAACATACTGATTTCCCACATGACAGCTTTTGAATCATTGCTATGGCAACATTTGACAGACACTCTTCCACAAAAACTGTACATGATGCCTCCTGGCCTGGTCTCGCAACATGGGGGTCTCAATGCTACCTATCCCTGTCTCCCTGCAGTTTCCTCTGGCACATATCCTGTACTGAATACTGAAACAACATGCTCTATTCGAAATACAATAGGCAGAATCAAAGGTAGTAACAAAAATAGTGTTAGTCCATATCTCTTAACAGCATAGACACTATGTTTCATACTGAATAATTCATATAATATATTATCTCATCATTACACTAGTGGTATAATACACAATCAAATCATTATTTCAATCTCTATTTGAGATATGGTTTGAGATTCACTCTTCAACTGTGGCACTTTCTCGGCACGACAGTACCCAAATCTTCTTCTTTCATCCTTGTTCTATCGAAGCCTCCAAACTCTAGTGTGTGGAATCTCTCTCTTTCCTAAAAGGCTGAGGGGGAGAGAATGAGGATATTCGTTAATTCATTTTCCCTCCTTCTTTTCCTGACCCAGGATGACCTTGTACAACCTTTCCTCGAAGACGTCATTATTACATAACCACAACAGAAACCTAGTATGTAGGCAACTCTTCCCTCCAATACGGCTCAATCTCTGACTAAAATATGTGTTTGTGGTATTAACATAGGGGCATGGGTCTAAGCAGATTATGTGTGTTTCCAGCATTAGTTTAACCAGAAGAGGCMTATTAAATGACGAGCTCCATACTTCCAGCCCTCAATCTCCCTTTCTGTCCTTCTGTTGCTGGGCTCTGGTACTGACCCTGMGGCCAGCTGGTGCAGGGCCACATGATCCTCTCTGGCACTCCACTGAAGATGCTGCTATGTCATATTGGAAATAGTAATTGCTTGAATAGCAGAAGTAGTTGAGAGAATGAGAGGAGGCTAGTCTCTCTCATTAAGAGGAGTGTGGGCACCTGCATCTCACTCTCATTTGAAGGATGAAAGAGAGCACTGCCAAGCATTCAGAACAACCCACCACCAAACATGAATACACACATAGATACAAACTGTTTGTAGTCTTTTCTTTATAGATTTAGATGAGTTTTGGATAAAAGACTAAGCAAGGCTGTTTGAGGATGAGATAACGAGAGGTACATTTCATTTCAATGATGAGAGCGGGGCATTGCCTTCAGGCTAACTTGAAGCTGGACTCGCTGGTCACCATTGGACAGTTTAGATACATTTTGAGGGAGATATGTGATAGTTGTGCTTGTTTTGATTAATCTTGTTGTACTGTATGTATTGTATTGTGTTGATGTTATTTTGCTTTATGTTGTATTGAATTGTGTGTTCATGTTCACAGGGCTCCCTTGAGAATGAGACCCTGGACTCAATGGTGAACCACCCCTAAAAGTTCAATAAAACAAATTATAAAAAGAAATGAGGTGAGAGCACTTAACTAGAAATCTTCTTGGAAAAAGTACCATACACATACAGTATGTTTCATGTTTTTTAGTAGCAAATCCGTAAACATGGGCACCCTCATAGATATTATCCTGACCAACTTGCCCTCCAAACACACCTCTGCTGTTTTCAATCAAGATCTCAGCGATCACTGCCTCATTGCCTGCATCCGCTATGGGTCTGTGGTCAAACGACCACCCCTCATCACGGTCAAACGCTCCCTAAAACACTTCTGCGAGCAGGCCTTTCTAATCGACCTGGCCCGGGTATCCTGGAAGGATTTTGACCTCATCCCGTCAGTAGAGGATACCTGGTCGTTCTTTAAAAGTAATTTCCTCACCACCTTAAATAAGCATGCCCCTTTCAAAAAATGTAGAACTAAGAACCGATATAGCCCTTGGTTCACTCCAGACCTGACTGCCCTCGACCAGCACAATAACATCCTGTGGCGAACTGCACTTGCATTGAATAGTCCACGCGATATGCAACTTTTCAGGGAAGTCAGGAACCAATACACACAGTCAGTCAGGAAAGCAAAGGCTAGCTTTTTCAAACAGAAATTTGCGTCCTGTAGCTCTAACTCCAAAAAGTTTGGGACACTGTAAAGTCCATGGAGAATAAGAGCACCTCCTCCCAGCTGCCCACTGCACTGAGGATAGGAAACACTGTCACCACCGATAAATCCATGAAAATCAAGAATTTCAATAAGCATTTCTCTACGGCTGGCCATGCTTTCCTCCTGGCTACCCCAACCCCGGCCAACAGCTCCGCACCCTCCGCAGCCACTTGCCCAAGCCACCCCAGCGTCTGCTTCACCCAAATCCAGATAGCAGATGTTCTGAAAGAGCTTCAAAACCTGGACCCGTACAAATCAGCTGGGCTAGACAATCTGGACCCTCTCTTTCTAAAATTATCCGCCGCCATTGTTGCAACCTCTTTTACCAGTCTCTTTCATATAGTCTGAGATCCCTAAAGATTGGAAAGCTGCCGCGGTCATCCCCCTCTTCAAAGGGGGTGACACTCTAGACCCAAACTGTTTTAGACCTATATCCATCCTGCCCTTCTAAAGTCTTCGAAAGCCAAGTTAATAAACTTGACCATTTCGAATCCCACCGTACCGTCTCCGCTGTGCAATCCGGTTTCCGAGCTGGTCACGGGTGCACCTCAGCCACGCTCAAGGTATTAAACGATATCATAACCTCCATCGATAAAAGTCAGTACTGTGCAGCCGTCTTCATCGACCTGACCAAGGCTTTCGACTCTGTCAATCAACTAATTGACAGAGTGGTCTCGCCTGGTTCACCAACTACTTCTCAGATAGAGTTCAGTATGTCAAATCGGTTGTCCGGACCTCTGGCAGTCTCTATGGGGGTGCCACAGGGTTCAACTATCGGGCCGACTCTTTTCTCTGTATATATCAACGATGTCGCTCTTGCTGCGGGTGACTCTCTGATCCACCTCTACGCAGGCGACACCATTCTGTATACATCTGGCCCTTCTTTGGACACTGTGTTAACTAACCTCTAAACGTGCTTCAATGCCATACAACACTCCTTCCGTGGCCTCCAACTGCTCTTAAACACTAGTTAAACTAAATGCATGCTTTTCAACCGATCGCTGCTCGCACCCGCCCGCCCGACTAGCATTACTACTCTGGATGGTTCTGACTTAGAATATGTGGACAACTACAAATACCTAGGTGTCTGGATAGACTGTAAACTCTCCTTCCAGACTCATATTGGCTCCAGGTCATCTACAAGTCTTTGCTAGGTAAAGCTTCGCCTTATCTCAGCTCACTGGTCACGATAACAACACCCACCCGTAGCACGCGCTCCAGCAGGTATATCTTTCTGGTCATCCCCAAAGCCAACACCTCCTTTGGACGCCTTTCCTTCCAGTTCTCTGCTGCCAATGACTGGAACTAATTGCAAAAATCGCTGAAGTTGGAGACTTATATCTCCCTCTCTAACTTTAAACATCAGCTATCTGAGCAGCTAACCAATCGCTGCAGCTGTACACAGCCCATCTGTAAACAGCCCATCCAATCTACCTACCTCATCCCCATAATGTTTTTATTTACTTTTTTGCTCTTTTGCACATCTGCACATCTATCATTCCAGTGTAATTTGCTAAATTGTAATTACTTTGCTACTATGGCCTATTTATTGCCTTACCTCCTCACGCCATTTGCACACACTGTATATAGACTTTTTTTTCTATTGTGTTATTGACTGTACATTTGTTTATTCCATTTGTAACTCTGTGTTGTTGTTTGTGTCGCACTGCTTTGCTTTATCTTGTCCAGGTCGCAGTTGTAAATGAGAACTTGTTCTCAACTGGCCTACCTGGTTAAATAAAGGTGAAATAAAAATAAATAAACAAAATAAACGTAGGCTTCCAACTAAAGGGGGAGAACATTGAGAGCCAAATTGAAAAAAGAAATCTGCATTACTCAGCAAGCTTTTTGCACAATGTTATGATTGCCTCGAGAAAATGAGGTAGAGCGTGATAGTGTGTGCGTATGTATGTGCATATGTTTGTGTCTGTGTGTGTCATTCAAGGCTGCCTAGTGTTTTGAGGTGAGCCAGCGATTGCGTCTCTTCAGCTGAAAGGAAGAGGAAAAAGATAGAAAACGGACAAGAAGTCCTCCTGGGTCTAGAATTCTGTTTCTATAAAGTACACACTCCTACACACAGCTCACTACTCCATTTRWTWCCTTATTTGTCAATGCCATCGCAGGCAGAATAACAATTGWGCCATTTCTTACACAACACCTCCCACTCAACCACAACTTCCATGGTCCTGAYAACACTGAGCAGCTTGCTTTGGATCATCTCCTCATGCACAGAATGTCAATCACTCTTTTGAGTAAAAAAAATCTAATTAGGACACATGATGTGTAACTGAGGATGCAGTGTCCTCAGCAGACATTTGGGCTCTGGGAGAAGAGACGGGGAACATAGGAAGTGGTGATGTGTGCAGTAACTTTTGGTTTGGTTGCTTCGGTTTT
>NW_019942781.1:120317-124994 GCF_002910315.2 Salvelinus sp. IW2-2015 | reverse complement strand
AATGGGCTAGAGGGGACTGCTGGTTTATCATTTACTACCAGATTTTTTTCTAATAATGGAGGCAGGAGAGAGATGGATGACCTTTCAGGCATTGTGGGGGAGGTCTGTCGTGGAAAATTGCAAGATTATGTTATAATGCTTGTATTATATTATAATGGTTGTTTAATTCAACAGAATAGAGTATTCTGTTAACTATTGTGTGTGTGTTCCTCTGAGGATGGGCCTCTATGAGATAGCACTGACAGAGATTTACGATGTTTTTGGGTGATAAAACCTAAAGAGCATTCCAGAGAACATGAGCTAATGGTTCTGTTCTATGCCGTGCCAGGGAGAGACGGTTCCCTTTTGGAGTAAGAGGGCCAGACACTGGTCTTTACAATGAAAACTGTTGACACAGCAGTAACTGTCTGCTATGTTTTATAGATATCTTTCATACAAATCTTAATCTTTGTGTACAGTTCCTAAGATCTGTGGTTCGTCATGTAAGTTGAGAGGGGTGTATCTTGGCTATAAAATATCTTTGTAATTTTCTGTAGTCACTCTCAACGGTTCATTAGAAATAGTGAATTGTTGAAAGTCAAATGCTATTGCAAAGCTTATTATTATTGAAGATGTAGTTTAAGTATAACTCTGACTGGTGTGTGAAGTTTGTCTCTCTCCTGATTTGGTAATACAGAAATTAACCACCACAGGTCGCAATATCTCTGTAATGTACAGAGGTCTGCTGCCACTGGCGATATGCATCAGGGAGGGAATCCCCCAATTAGCTGACTGACCACTCTTAATGGCCGATCGACAGGGACGGACTGGGAACAGAAATCGTCCCAGACATTTATTACACATTGGCTTGTTTTGATCTATGAGGCCCCCACACCAGACCATTTTCTTTTCCCTTGAGGCCCCCATAATGACCAAGTAATGACCATTTTGTGCAAAAAAACACAATTTAGACAGGCCCACTGGGCTCTCTGCCGATGGAGCTATTCTTAAGCCTGCAGTCTCGGCCAAATGTTCCTGGTTTCTGACTTCCATTATAGTGGCTCTTCACAGAAATGTACAGCAGCTGAGTGGATTCCTGGTGAGGATAGAGTGATTTGCTTGAGAGAGAGCACTGGAATTGTCCGTATGACAGCAAACTAACAGGAGAAAAGCAAAATATAAATTTGTTTCTAACTGCCAGCATTAGCGCCTCTGTTTTAACTGGTGGTCTTGTCAACAACAGTATCTCTGTATAGGAGAAGATATTTTTGGTCCAATAGGTTCTATTGTGCCATTATAACCAGTACTTATCAGATGTTCTCATGCTATAAACGTATGTGACTGATTAATGTGCTGGAACATTTATCCTGAACTCCCTTGGGAAAAAGATCAGCATACTTCAGTTATTATCAAGAGGGCATACACCAGGCTACAGATTACGTGGGCAGAGACTGGTGGAGTGCAATGTCCAAGTGACTCTAGATGTAATTCAAAGAGTAGAATCCCTCTAAACCCCCATCTCTCTCTCTCTCTCTCTCTCTCTCTCTCTCTCTCTCTCTCTCTCTCTCTCTCTTCTCTCTCTCTCTCTCTCTCTCTCTCTCTCTCTCTCTCTCTCCACAACACACAAACACCAGTAATTTATTTCAACACCTCCTACTTTTCTCTCTGGGGCGTCTGGCGAGCAGAAGACCGTTACCTTAGTTACAAGCGAGTGATGGTGCAACGAGTGGCAAATGTAATGTTGGTGGCTTTTCAGTGCAGGCTGCCTCTCGGACTGTGAACAGCAGGTGGAAGTGCCCGTAAAAGAAAGTTCATTCCGTTTTAAATTGATATTTATTTTATATTCGACACACAAAGAAATGGAACATTGTGTACCCTATTATTGGCAAGTAACATTTGGGTAATTTCTCAAGAGAAAGCACTATTCACCATTATTTAATACCTCAGCTGTGGATACTTACCTGAAAAAACGTGTTGTCAAAAGTGAAAGGTATAAGAATATTTTTTTAATGGTTTTGTTTTTATGTCTATTATAGAGCAATATACACTGAGTTATACAAACATTTAGAACACTTGCTCTTTCATGACATAGAATTTACCAGGTGAATCCAGGTGAAAGCTATGATCCTTATTAATGTCACTTGTTAAATCACTTCAATCAGTGTAGATGAAGGTAGGAGACAGGTAATAGAGAAGATTTTTAAGCCTTGCGACAATTGAGACATGGATTGTGTATTGTGTGCATTCAAGGGTGAATGGCAAGACGAAAGATTTAAGTGCCTTTGAACCAACTGGTCTCAGAGCATTTCGTATTATTTCTTTTTGTAACCCAAGACACTAATTTAGTAAGATATTGATACGTTTTGTATGGTATGTATGATTTGTGGATTTCTCGGACCCATTTCGTATGATATGTTATGGAAATAGGATTTATATTATATGGTTAAATTTGGAAACTGTGTCCATAGTTATGAATTTGCCAAACGTACAATATGTTAAAATTTGCATAACATATGATCTGTTAAAAATTCTAGCTATGTTGCTAACAATAAGTAGCTGCTAACATTAGTAGTTTAGGAGTTATTGTGTAAGGTTAGTCGTTTAGGAGTTAGGTTAAAGAATAAGTTAGCTTAGGTAGAGAGGGGTTAGCTAAAAGGGTTAAGTTAGGTAGAAGGTTAGCTAAAAGGGTTTACGGTTAGGGTAAGGGTTAGCTAACATGCTAAGTAGTTGCAAAGTAAGTCAAATAAGTAGTAAGTAGTTGAAAGTAGCAAATTAAGCTAAAATGCTGAAGTTGTCCGTGATGAGATTTCGAACTCTGCACCCTTTTTGGGTTGCTAGATACGCTGCTGTTCATTGCACAGTGTCTCGCCAACATTCCCTAGGTGTAAAATAGAGGCAAGGTGTTCTTCGAGACCATGCCCACTCCAAACCCCTCACCCTCTCTGCTCACCGTCTCCCACCAGCCGAAAAAGACAAAAACATGTATTTTATTTTTTTACTGTTTTTAGTTTGAATAGAAAAAAGCTGGGTGATGTCTGCTGAGAGATCTGACTGGACGAGTTAGCAATGGACCAGAGCAGCAGAGTTAGAGGGAATCTGAGGATGTTTTTAGCCACACAGTAGAAAATCTGGGACAGAGGGCCCGGGGGCGATCAAAATTTAAAAAAAAACTACAGCTCAGTTAAAGTTAAAGATCATAGGAGAGCAGACTCACCAATGAGCATGATGAGTTCATCTGTCTGTCCGTAGCTCTGGAGGGACAGTATGTGAGTTAGCAAGCCCTGAAGAGCTATACCCCGTAGAAAACACCCACAGGATTAGGTTAAAAATAATAACATTAATAATCATATCAAATTAATTTATAGACATGCTGGATCATCACTCTTTAATTTATTCAAGGCAGTCTTGGCAGATTTGAATATGTGGGTAGGACCTCGCTAGCTATGGAAAATCTGGGATCCAGCAGCTTTCCCACACACACACACACACACACACACACACACACACACACACACACACACACACACCACACAACACACACCACAACACACAACACACACACACACAACACACACACACACACACACACACACACACACAAACACCACCACACACACACCACACACACACACACACACACACACGACACATCATTGAATCTAGCACCTCCACACACAATGCACACTTCAGTATGTGTGGTTATGTGGCAAATTACGGTCCATAACAGACAAACACACAATGCTAGAACTTCTGTAGATGGTCTCATGATGTTTGTTGTAATTAGAAAACAATGATGGCTTTTATAAGACATCATCTTGAGACTACACTGTTAGAAAAGGGTTCAAAGGGGTTCCTTGCTGTCCCCATAGAGAACCATTTTCAGTTCCAGGTAGAACTGTTTTTTGTTCAAGGTAGAACTCTTTTGGTTTCCATGGAAAGTGTTTCTACATGTAACCCTAAGGGTTGTACCTGGAACAAAAGGGTTCGTCAAAGGATTCTCCTATGGGGACAGCGAAGAAACCTTTGAGGTTCTAGATAGCACTTTTTTTAAAGAGTGTGTATTTTGAGTTGTCAGTAAGAGCAGTGTCTTAGTTCTTGACTGTTGGGATGGGATTTTTAGATGAAGGCGGAAATATGGAAGCAGATAAGGTATATAAACATCTTTTGCATGGCAATGACATTGACCTTGGTTCTCACGTGGTCTGGTTTGCATTCACACTGAAGGAAACTGATTCGAATGGTGTGTACAAGCCATACATGGTGGTATGTACAGATGTAGGATCTTCATTTGAGCCAGTTTTGCTACAACAGGAAAGTATCCTGGCAGCAAAAGAAATGTGGATTATCATGTGGATTAAGTTAATGGACATTTTTATATGGGTTGATTGATACATTTGTCATAAGGAAAATCAAGTTTGAAGTTTCAAAGTGAAATAAACAAATGCAAAAGTATTTTTAAACTTAAATACACAAGTAAAACATTTCTGCATTGCAGTTCTCCTGCAACAGGGTGATCAAATTAAGAATCCTACAACTGTTTGAATGGTCCTTGACTTTGACCCATACCTTTGGCTGCATATTATTCATACTAAGATGGCACATGAATCTGAGGAAACATGCCAACTGATTTGAGGGCTCCATGAATGTTTAGTTTAGATTTCTGTTAGGTTGCTTTAGTTTGTCATGTTGTTTAGCTAA
>NW_019942781.1:116787-118458 GCF_002910315.2 Salvelinus sp. IW2-2015 | reverse complement strand
CCGTATGACAGCAAACTAACAGGAGAAAAGCAAAATATAAATTTGTTTCTAACTGCCAGCATTAGCGCCTCTGTTTTAACTGGTGGTCTTGTCAAACATATTCTCTGTATAGGAGGAAGATATTTMTGGTCCAATAGGTTCTATTGTGCCATTATAAACCAGTACTTATCAGATGTTCTCATGCTATAAACGTATGTGACTGATTAATGTGCTGGAACATTTATCCTGAACTCCCATGGGAAAAACATCACCACACCTTCTAGTTAACAAAAGCATACTTCGGTTATTATCAAGAGGGCATACACCAGGCTACAGATTAAGTGGGCAGAGACTGGTGGAGTGCAATGTCCAAGTGACTCTAGATGTAATTCAAAGAGTAGAATCCCCAAAGCCCCCATCTCTCTCTCTCTCTCTCACACACACAAACACACAGTAATTTATTTCAACACCTCCTACTTTTCTCTCTGGGGCGCCTGCGAGCAGAAGACCCGTTACCTAGTTACAAGCGAGTGATGGTGCAACGAGTGGCCAAATGTAATGTTGGTGGCTTTCAGTGCAGGCTGCCTCTCGGACTGTGAACAGTCAGGTGGAAGTGCTCGTAAAAGAAAGTTCATTCCGTTTTAATTGATTTATTTTATATCGGACACACTAAAGAAAGAACAATTGTGTACCCTATTATTTGCAAGTAACAATTTTGGGGTAATTTCTCAAGAGAAAGCACTACTTCACCATTATTTAATCACCCAGCTGTGGATACTTACCGAAAAAACGTGTTTGCAAAAGTGAAAGGTAAGAATATTTTTTTAATGGTTTTTGTTTAGTCTATTACTAGAGCAATATACACTGAGTATACAAAACATTTAGAACACTTGCTCTTTCCATGACATAGAATTACCAGGTGAATCCAGGTGAAAGCTATGATCCCTTATTAATGTCACTTGTTAAATCCACTTCAATCAGTGTAGATGAAGGGTAGGAGACAGGTTAAAGAAGGATTTTTAAGCCTTGCGACAATTGAGACATGGATTGTGTATTTGTGCCATTCCAAGGGTGAATGGCCAAGACGAAAGATTTAAGTGCCTTTGAACGCAACCTGGTCTCAGAGCATTTCGTATTATTCTGTTTGTAAACCCAAGACACATAATTTAGTATGATATGATACGTTTTGTATGGTATGTATTCATTTGTGGATTTCCATCACCCATTTCGTATGATATGTTATGAAATAGGATTTATATTATATGTTACAAATTTGGAAACGTACCATAAGTTATGAATTTGCCAAACGTACAATATGTTAAAAATTTGCATAACATATGATCTGTTAAAAATTCTAGCTAGGTTGCTAACAATAGCTAGCTCGCTAACATTAGCTAGTTTAGGAGTTATGGTTAAGGTTAGGGTTACGTTTAGGAGTTAGGTTAAAGAATTAAGCTTAGGGTTAGGTAGAAGGGTTAGCTAAAAGGGTTAAGGTTAGGTAGAAGGGTTAGCTAAAAGGGTTACGGTTAGGGTAAGGGTTAGCTAACATGCTAAGTAGTTGCAAAGTAAATCAAAAGTAGTAAGTAGTTGAAAAGTAGCAAATTAGCTAAAATGCTGAAGTTGTCCGTGATGAGATTCGAACTCGCACCCTTTGGGTTGCTAGACGCGTGCTGTTCATCACAGTGTCTCGCC
>NW_019942781.1:74745-116343 GCF_002910315.2 Salvelinus sp. IW2-2015 | reverse complement strand
CGGTAATTTGCCCAAACCATCACCACATAATGAGTGTGCATGTGTGTGGGAGGTGCTAGATTTACATGAGTGGTGTGTGTGTGTGTGTGTGTGTGTGTGTTGTTAGTGTGTGTGTGTGTGTGTGTGTGTTGGGTGTGTGTGTGTGTGTGTGTGTGGTGTGTGTGTGTGTGTGTGTGTGTGTGATGTGTGTGTGTGTGTGTTTGTGTGTGGTGTTGGTGTGTGTGTGTGTTGTGTGTGTGTCCATACAGAACAAACACACAATGCTAGGAACTTCTGTAGATGGTCTCATGATGTTTGTTGTAATTAGAAAACAATGAATGGCTTTTATTAAGACATCATCTTGAGACTACACTGTTAGAAAAGGGTTCCAAAGGGGTTCCTTGGCTGTCTCCATAGGAGAACCATTTTCAGTTCCAGGTAGAACTGTTTTTTGTTCYAGGTAGAACTCTTTTGGTTTCCATGGAAAGTGTTCTACATGTAACCCAAAAGGGTTGTACCTGGAACCAAAAAGGGTTCGTCAAAGGATTCTCCTATGGGGACAGCCAAAGAACCCTTTTAGGTTCTAGATAGCATCTTTTTTTCTAAGAGTGTATATTATGAGTTGTCAGTAGAGCAGTGTCTTAGTGCTGTGACTGTTGGGATGGGATTTTTAGATGAAGGCAGAAATATGGAAGCAGATAAAGTATGTAAACATCTTTGCATGGCAATGACATTGACCTTGGTTCTCACGTGGTCCTGTTTGCGTTCAACACTGAAGGAGACTGATTCGAATGGTGTGTCCAAGCCATACATGGTGGTTATGTACAGATGTAGGATCTTCATTTGAGCCAGTTTGCTACAGCAGGAAAGTAATCCTGCAGCAAAAAAGAAATGTGGATTATCATGTGGATTATAGTTAATGGACATTTTTATATGGGTTGATTGATACATTTGTCATAGGGAAAATCAAGTTTGAAGTTTCAAAGTGGAAATTACAAAATGCAAAAGTATTTTTAAACCTCAAATACACTACAAGTAAAACATTTCCTGCATTGCAGTTCTCCTGCAACAGAGTGATCAAATTAAGATCCTACAACTGTATGATGGTACGTGACTTTGACCCATACCGTTGGCTGCATATTATTCAGTTACTAACATGGTACTGAATCTGTAGGGCACATGCCAACTGATTTGAGGGCTCTATGAATGTTCAGTTTAGATTTCTGTTAGGTTGCTTTAGTTTTGCATGTTGTTTAGCATATCTGATCATTATTTCATAAGAATGTGTGAGGTAGCCTGGTCCCATGCTCTTTGTGCTGTAGCCACCTAACGTTTGGCATGACAACAAGAGAGGAGTTGGCTCAAGCACAAACAAACTGGAAAACCAGGCTATGTGAGGGGTGTTGTGGGCGGAGTTTACCATGTCTGAAGGAATGGATTTATTGGCTATCTAAGTAGTGTTTCCCATACCGACTAATTAACTGATTGGCCCATACAGGTAAACAAGGCTTTTATCAAGAGGCCTGTCTGCTAGGGCTGTGTTTGGTTTACAGGTTATCTTTGCCAACAARTATCTAGACAACTTGTCACAACAGCTATGTTTTACCTCACAAGTGTGATAATTTATTTATTCGTCTTTTATGTAATATATTTTACAGTAAAAACAGATTAAGTGCCAAAATGTAAACCTAGTACTATATGTTAGGAGTGATGCAAGTGCTAGTTGGATTAGTTAGTGTGCTGTGATCACCTATCTGTCAGGAGAATCTTTTGGCCAATTTGTGCATGAATGCTTTCTGATTGGTGAAAATGTTTAGCTGTATGCTACATTTCAGGGACACTGAAGACTTTCTGTACTGATAGATACATTATTGTGTTCAGTTCCCTTATTTCCTCAAACAAAGTGGCCTCTAAATCATCAGCTTTTATTGACTCTGACAGTGGCACGACATGGAAAAACAAGATTGATATTTATGAGGCAAGAATCTTTGAGATTGCTTTCCGTTTGAAGGGCAAGATTAGATTGGGTAAAAAAATGGGCCTGATACTTAATTAAAAACTGAATGGCCCTTCTCTTTTTTTCAGAGATTTTTTGTGTTCCCTAGAGGGTCACAGCTTGCAAAAAGCGTTATCTGCAAATGCCAGCAGGCAAAAATAACAGAAAATAACAGTTCAAGGAAGCAGTGATTATACCTCCCAGGTAGCAAAGGAGGGTGTTCTACATCTAGTCATCCAATTAGTGGGACCAAATAACAGCTGAGAGTCTTCATTCCCATGGACAGCTATTATCACCATTTTATCTGAGATTCTAAGAAATAGCCCGGCTAGTCTAGTGTTCAGCAGCCATATAACACTGTGCGTATGCTTCTGGTTCAACTGCAAGTTACCCAAGTTGATGATCACTTGTGATTTATCAGGCCTTTGTTAATGACTGCAGTTATGAAGCTTATGAAATACGTAACTGAAATTATTCAAGCAAGTTCYTGCATTAAAATGTATTCTGGAGATACTTAAAAAATGTCTTATACGTCCTTTAATTGTGTACTTCTTCTTTTACCGTTGCTTGTTTTAGGTTCTTTTTAGCCATTGGTGGAGCATCAGGTACTATCTACAAACATGGTCAGCTTTTGGGGAGTGACAAGTCATTTATGAAACATTTATAAAAGTAGCTATATAGGGGCTGCAAAAGGGTTGATTAATAATTAATAAATGGTTTCTAAGCAACTACAATAATCGTCATCTGAGGTATTAGTAAGTGAATGTAGACCTACTCACATTTATAAATGTACTCATTAAGAATTCCTAAATATCCCATTCATGATATACAGTGCCTTCAGAAACTATTCATACCCCTTGACTTATTCCACATTTATATGTGTTACAGCCTGAATTCAAAATTGACTAAATTTATTTTTTTTCTCACCCATCTACACACAATACACCATAAAGACAAAGTGAAAAGATGTTTTTTGAAATATTAGCACATTTATTGAAAATGAAATACAGACATATCTCATTTACTTGAGTATTCACACCTCTGAGTCAATACTTTATAGAAGCACCTTTGGCAGTGATTACAGCTGTGAGTCTTTCTGGGTAAATCTCTAAGAGCTTTCCACACCTTGATTGTGAAACATTTGCCTATTATTCTTTTCAAAATTCTTCAAGATCTGTCAAATTGGTTGTTGATTGTTGCCAGACAACCATTTTCAGGTCTTGCCGTAGATTTTCAAGTAGATTTAGGTCAAATCTGTAACTCAGGAACATTCAATGTCTTCTTGGTAAGCAACTACAGGGTAGATTTGGCCTTTTGTTATAGGTTATTGTCATGCTGAAAGGTAAATTAATCTCCCAGTATCTGGTGGAAAGCAGACGTGGAAAGCAGACTGAACAAGCATACCCATAACATGGTGCAGCCACCACTATACTATGGAGAGTGATGTAATGTGTAATGTGTTGTATTGGATTTGCCCTAAACATAACACTTTGTACTCAGGACAAAAAGGGAATTGCTTTCCCACATGTTTTGCAGTATTACTTTAGCGCCTTGTTGCAAACAGGATGTATATACAGTATATATATATTTTTAAATTCTGTACCGGCTTTCTTCTTTTCACTCTGTCAGTTAGGTTAGTATTGTGGATTAACTACAATGTTGTTCATCCATCCTCAGTTTTCTTCTATCACAGCCATTAAACTCTGTACCTGTTTTAAAGTCACCATTGGACTCATGGTGAAATCCCTGGGTGGTTTCCTTCCTTTCCGGCAACTGAGTTAGGAAGTGACTGGGTGTATTGATACACTATCCAAAGCGTAACTAATAACTTCACCATGCGCAAAGTTGCAGTAATCCAGACGGGAGATGACAAGTGCCTGAATTAGGACCTGCGCCGCTTCCTGTGTGAGGCAGGGTCGTACTCTGCGAATGTTGTAGAGCATGAACCTACAGGAACGGTCACCGCTCTTGATTTATGTTGAAACACAGCGTTTGTCAGGATCACGCCAGGTTCTTTAGCACTCTGGGAGGACACAATGGGTTTGCAACCGTGTGGGCCCCCGTTCCATATTGATCTCGCCATCTTTACGTTGTTGACAACTCCATTGTGTCCCCTCCCCTCCCAGAGACCCCCCATCCACTACAAGCACCATTGTTTGGCTTGCCTGCCTACGCAGCCTGCACCCCGGGAACGCCACCCCTCCGTACCTCCCAGCCCGCTCCTGATCAGCCCCTGACACCCAACAAGCCGCACTTCGCGTTCAAATCCACCTCTCGCTCCGCCTCCCTACCTCTTGCGAAGACAGTCCCCTCAGCCCAGTCAAAACTCGTTCGCTGCCTGCACCCCCAACTGCTGAACAAACAACTCCCTCACGACGCACAGGTCAAGCGGAGTCATCACCACCTCCAGACACCGAAACCCCCCACCTCTTTAAGAAACCGAGGATAAAATAGAAGTAATCCCTCAACCCCCCCCCCCCCTTCTTAAAAGATTAATGCACATATTAAAGGGTTGTTCCACGGATATCATAAGTGAAGCACCAATTTGAAGTCGCTCTGGATAAGAGCGTCTGCTAAATGACTTAAATGTAATGTAATGTAATGCAAAGGGATATTCAATATCTGCCCCCCCCCCCAATCTATCAATAGGTGTCCTTCTTTGTGAAGCATTGGAAAACCTTCCTGGTCTTTGTGGTAGAATCTGTGATTGAAATTCACTACTCGACTGAAGGACCTTACCAGTGGCTTCCCTAAAAAATGTACCTAGAAAAAAACATAAAATAACTTATCTTTCGTCTCTCTGTGTTTCATAATTTTCATTCAATTCGCAAGAGGCTGAATATCTTTCACCGGAGAAAGCATCTTAGCAAGCGAAACAGTGCCCCTCTGTCTCTGTATGTGTAGGCCATCTATCCGATTCTGTCTGGTCAAAAAGTGTATGACATTGTTGCCTCCCGTAGCGTTGAATGCAAAGGAAGACAGAATTTGGCCTCCCTTGATAAAAAAAAGTATAAAATAATAGCCAATCAGTGTTGAGCTAAACTGAGTGAGTGCAACTGTGAATGGTCCTGGCGCACCAAAACAAAGTGTCAAGAGAAGCCAATTTGGATTTGGCTTCACTCAAACCACATCGAGAGCAATACATCATTAACAGAAACAACTTGAATTGTTGCATCTCATTGTGTTGTTGTCCTCCGGTCGCTAACTAGCTAGCTAAAATTGTCCCATTCCTAAATTAGCCATGGATGGGGATAAGGATTTGGACTTGTGGTTTAACCTAAATCTCCATACTGGCCAATGATTATAACGGAGATTCTGATCCAATCATAAATTCATACAGTGTGCCCCCAGCCTGTGAGGATGGAAGCTCAATATGTAGCTAGATGTAGAAGGTTAATGTTAACTAGTTAACATGGTCCATGAAAGGAAGTTAGGCTAGCGAGCATGCATTTTAGCCAGGTAGCCTAGGACATAGACGTTTCGTCAACATGAAAGAGAGGAGGATAGCATTGGCATTTCTCTACAAGTAGGGTGAATCAACACACACACATAAATCAGAACCATGGACAGCCACATCATATTTAGGTTACATTGATTAGATTCAATCATTTTTGGTATCTTTTAGTTGTCACTACATGCAATATGCTTTGTGGACTTCACCGGACAGAGGTTGCTCTCCGGTTTTGTGATGAAACAAAAGTTGGGTTGAATTTATTCTGCCACTGTGTCCTCTTATTGTCTAGGTCTTAGGCCTYTATATCACGGCCGCAAGGCATACTGTATGAACTAACAGGTTATAGAGCAAACAACACAATTATCACAACACATAGGTTGTAATATGCCTTTTTTTCTGGCTTGGCTTCCCTAGTGATTTTACCCACCCACTGCTACTGGACCTTAGAGATGATTATATGTGTGGGGTAGAGACATGCGGTAGTCATTCAAAAATCATGGTAAACACTATTATTGTACACAGAGTGAGTCCATGCAACTTATTATGTGACTTGTTAAGCACATGTTTACTCCTGAATTTATTTAGGCTTGCTATAACAAAGGGGTTGAATACATTTTGACTGAAGACATTTCAGCTGTTCATTTGTAAATCATTTATAAAAATGTCTAAAAACATAATTCCACTTTAACATTATGGGGTATTGTGTGTAGGCCAGTGAAAATAAATCTGAATTGAATCCATTTTTAATTCAGGCTGTAACACAACAAAATGTGGAAAAAGTCAAGGGGTGTGAATACTTTCTGAAGGCACTATATATAAATACATTTAGAAATATCAAACCATTAGTCAGCCATTAACAAATGCCTTATAAATCATCTTATGAGTTGATAATAATTTCTTTATAACTGTTTTATAAGTACAATAGTAGAACATTATTAATCATTTACAAATTGTGAATATAAATTACTCTTTAGAGATTGCTTACTGACATTTACAAATGTAGGAACAATGATTAATAAATGGTAAACTCTTTTTAAACTGTTTATAAATGATTAATTGAGGGATCTTTATCTCGATGAACTTCATGTTGTATCCATTATCTCAGATGGGCAAAGAGGAGAAATGACAGAAAGTGCTCAGCATTGAGTCAAGGCCCTCGACCAATCGAAGAGCATCAAAATAGACTGSCATCAAAGGCTGTGACACCTGTATCAAAGAGCATGACGAAGCCAAGAGCAGGACTGGGTGGCAGTTGTCAAAAAACATTGGATTGCTGTTGTTTTTTGTTGTTATTGTCGTCCCATTTATATCATGCCCAAGAAAACGAGAGCACTCCCTGTCCCTCAATAACCTTGCCATAGCAACATATCCTCATGACAGTGAAATGAAAGCGCCTATGGAAACATTTTTAAAAAACACACTCAGTTGCCAGTTTATTAGGTACACCACCCCATTCACTAAAATGGTTTGCTCCTACAGACAGTGAGTCACGTGGCCATGGCTTGCTATATAAACCATGCAGACAGGCATCGAGGCATTCAGTTACTGTTCTACTGAACGTTAGAATGGGAAAAACTAGTGATCTAAGCAACTTTGAGCGTGGTATCATTCCAAGATGGCGTAGCAGTCAGGCGTCTTTGTCTTCGTCCTGTCGTGTCATGTGTATATATCTTTTTCCTTCGCATTTTCTTCGCATATATTTAGTATATATTTTTTAAAGATTTTTTAACCTCAACTCCAACATTGGATTGCTGCAACCCGCCTCACCCAATGTGGTATGGATCAGCTATTTTCTTTACTTTAGAACCATAACCCCCAACAGAAGCTAGCCAGCTAACTAGCTACTAGCTAGTAGTCAGCTAGCCACTGCTAGCGGTCATCAGCTAACCTTAAGCTAGTCTGCACAGCTCCTGCCAGTCTGCACAGAGCGATTCAACTCAGAGCATACTGAACCCTTTTTCCCCACATCTCCAGATTCCAAACACAAGCTCTGAACCTTTTCACCTGGATCATCACAGCTAGCTAGCTGCTATCCGAGTTGCTACTCCTGGCTAACGTCTCTGTCCCGAAGCAAGCACCAATTAGCCTAGACTTGCTAGGCCCATCTCCCGGCTAGGCCCATCTCCCGGCTAGCTGAAGAGGTCCATCAGCCAATTTTCTTGGGCTACAATACCTATTTTTTCTTGGGCTACAATACCTATTTGGACCCTTTTACTACACGGAGCCCTGCCAATCCATCATGACTGGTCTGCCGACGTAACCGCCCGAGGGAGCTTCAACTGACTCTTCTGTCGCGACGTCCCCTTAACGGGATTGCAGCCATAAAAGGTTAACAGGATCGATATGACAACAGCCAGTCGAAGTGCAGGGCGCCAAATTCAAAAAACAGAAATCTCATAATTAAAATTCCTCAGACATTCATGTGTCTTATATCATTTTAAAGGTAATATTGTTGTTAATCCCACCAAAGTGTCAGATTTCAAATAGGCTTTTCAGCGAAAGCACTACAAACGATTATGTTAGGTCACCACAAAACCACAATAACCACATCCATTTTATCCAGCTAAAGATAGCTTTCACAAAAACCAGAATAGAGATAAAATTAATCACTAACCTTCGATTATTTTCATCAGATGACACTCATAGGACTTCATGTTACACAATACATGCATGTTTTGTTTGATTAAGTTCATATTTATATCAAAAAATCTGAGTTTACATTGAGGCGTTAGATTCACTAGTGGCAAAAACATCAAGTGACTTTGCATAGCCACATCGTTTCAACAGAAATACTCATCATAAATATAGATGATAATACAAGTTATACATGGAATTATAGATATACCTCTCCTTAATGCAACCGCTGTGTCAGATTTCAAAAAAACTTTACGGAAAAATAAACCATGCAATAATCTGAGACGGAGCTCAGATGAATAGCCAAATTAGCCGCCATGTTGGACTCAACAGAAACCAGAAAATACATGATAAATGTTTCCTTACCTTTGATGAATTTGTCAGAATGCAGTCCTAGGTATCCCAGGTCCACAATAAATGCTTGATTTGTTTGTTAATGTCCGTTATTTATGTCAAATTAGCTACTTTCGAATTGTTTACCAAACATCCTAACCAAAGTCTCAAAGCGCGACCACTATAACGTGACGAAATGTCCAAACGTTCCGTTACAGTCAGTAGAAACATGTCAAACGATGTACTGAATCAATCTTTAGAATGTTGTTAACATACATCTTGAATAACGTTCCAACCGGAGAATTACATCGACTTCAATTGAGAGATGGAACGGAGCTGCCTCTCACGTGAACGCGCGTGTTGAATGCATGGTCACCTCATGACAGTGATTACTAATTTCTGTCTCCTTCGACCCCCCTTCACATTAGAGTCATCAGACTTAGTTCTATTGACTGTTGACATCTAGTGGAAGCCGTAGGAAGTGAAACCCCATCCATATCTCTCTGTATTTTCAATGAGAGCTTGGTTGAAAATATGGCACCCCCAGAAAAAATCCAAACAGGAAGTGGAACTTCTCAGGTTTTTGCCTGCCATATGAGTTCTGTTAATATCACAGACATAATTCAAACAGTTTTAGAAACTTTAGAGTGTTTTCTATCCAATACTAATAATAATATGCATATATTAGTAACTGGGACTGAGGAGCAGGCCGTTTACTCTGGGCACCTTTCGTCCACGCTACTCAATACTGCCCCTGCAGCCATAAGAAGTTAAGGCCCTTCTGCTAGCCTGCTAGCCCCGGCCCGCTAGCTGTCTGAATCGCCGTGTCTCCAGCCCACCTAGCTACTCACTAGACCCCATGACCACTCGGTTACACATGCCTCTCCCTAATGTCAATATGCCTTGTCCCTTGCTGTTTTGGTTAGTGATTATTGTCTTATTTTACTGTCGAGCCTCCAGCCCTGCTCAGTATGCCTTAGCTAACCCTTTTGTTCCACCTCCCACACACACGATGACCTCACCTGGTTTAAATGGTGTCTCTAGAGACAATACCTCTCTCATCGTCACTCAATGCCTAGGTTTACCTCCACTGTATTCACATCCTACCATACTGTCTGTACATTATCCCTTGAATCTATTCTTCCGTGCCCAGAAACCTGCTCCTTTTACTCTCTGTTCTGAATGCACTAGACTACCAGTTTTTATAGCCTTTAGCCGTACCCTTATCCTACTCCTCCTATGATCCTCTGGTGATGTAGAGGTTAATCCAGGCCCTGCAGTGCCTAGCTCCACTCCCATTACCCAGGCGCTCTCATTTGTTGACTTCTGTAACCGTAAAAGCCTTGGTTTCATGCATGTTAACATTAGAAGCCTTTATTCACTGCTTTAGCACACTCTGCCAACCCGGATGTCCTAGCCATGTCTGAATGCTGGCTTAGGAAAGCCACCAAAACCCTGAAATTTCCATTCTTAACTTAGGAACCAATATACACAGGCAGTTAGGCAAGCAAAGGCTAGCTTTTTCAAACAGAAATTTGCATCCTGTACCACAAACTCCAAAAAGTTCTGGGACACTGTAAAGTCCATGGAGAATAAGAGCACCTCCTCCCAGCTACCCACTGCACTGAGGATAGGAAACACTGTCACCACTGATAAATCCACTATAATTAAGAATTTCAATAAGCATTTTTCTACGGCTGGCCATGCTTTCCACCTGGCTATCCCTACCCCGGTCAACAGCCCTGCCCACCCCATAGCAACTTGCCCAAGCCTCCCCCATTTTCCCTTCACCCAAATCCAGATAGCTGATGTTCTGAAAAATCTGCAAAACATGGACCCCTACAAATCAGCCGGGCTAGACAATCTGTACCCTCTCTTTCTAAAAGTATCTGCTGCAATTGTTGCAACCCCTATTACCAGCCTGTTCAACCTCTCTTTCGTATCGTCTGAGATCCCCAAAGATTGGAAAGCTGCCGCGGTCAAACACTCTAGACCCAAACTGTGACAGACCTATATCTATCCTACCATGCCTTTCTATGGTCTTCGAAAGCCAAATTAACAAACAGATCACCGACCATTTCGAATCCCACCGTACCGTCTCTGGCTATAAAATCTGGTTTCCGAGCTGGTCATGGGTGCACCTCAGCCACGCTCAAGGTACTAAACAATATTATAACCATCGATAAGAGACAATACTGTGCAGCTATATTCATCAACCTGGCCAAGGCTGTCGACTCTGTCAATCACCACATTCTTATAGGCAGACTCAACAGCCTTGGTTTCTCAAATGACTGCCTCGCCTGGTTCACCAACTACTTCTCAGACAGAGTTCAGTGTGTCAAATCGGAGGGCCTGTTGTCCGGACCTCTGGCAGTCTCTATGGGGGTGCCACAGGGTTCAATTCTCTGTATACATCAATGATGTCGCTCTTGCTGCTGGTGATTCTCTGATCCACCTCTACGCAGACAACACCATTCTGTATACATCTGGCCCTTCTTTGGACACTGTGTGAACTAACCTCCAGACGAGCTTCAATGCCATACAACTCTCCTTCCGTGGCCTCCAACTGCTCTTAAATGCAAGTAAAACTAAATGCATGCTCTTCAACCGATTGCTGCCCGCACCTGCCTGCCCTTCCAGCATCACTACTCTGGACGGTTCTGACTTAGAATATGTGGACAACTACAAATACATAGGTGTCTGGTTATATTGTAAACTCTCCTTCCAGACTCACATTAAGCATCTCCAATCCAAAATCAAATCTAGAATCGGCTTCTTATTTCGCAACAAAGCATCCTTCACTCTGCTGCCAAACATACCCTCGTAAAACGGACTATCCTACCGATCCTTGACTTTGGCGATGTAATTTACAAAATAGCATCCAACACTCTACTCAGCAAATTGGATGCAGTCTATCACAGTGCCATCCGTTTTGTCACCAAAGCACTATATACTACCCACCACTGCGACCTGTATGCTCTCGTTGGCTGGCCCTCGCTTCATATTCGTCGCCAAACCCACTGGCTCCAGGTCATCTATAAGTCCTTGCTAGGTAAAGCCCCGCCTTATCTCAGCTCACTGGTCACCATAGCAGCACCCACCCATAGCACGCGCTCCAGCAGGTATATTTCACTGGTCACAAAGCCAATTCCTCTTTTGGCCGCCTTTCCTTCCAGTTCTCTGCTGCCAATGGTTGGAACGAATTGCAAAAATCACTGAAGCTAGAGACTCATATCTCCCTCTCTAACTTTAAGCACCAGCTGTCAGAGCAGCTCACAGATCACTGCACCTGTACATAGCCCATCTGTAAATAGCCCATCCAACTACCTCATCCCCATACTGTTATTTCTTTTTTTTTCTCCTTTCCCCAGTATCTCTACTTGCCCATTCATCCTCTGCACATCTATCACTCCAGTGTTTATTTGCTAAATTGTAATTATTTTGCCACTATGGCCTATTTATTGCCTTACCTCGCTCATCTTACCTCATTTGCACACACTGCATATATACTTTTCTATTGTGTTATTGACTGTATGTTTGTTTATTCCATGTGTAACTCCGTGTTATTGTTTGTGTCTCACTACTTTGCTTTATCTTGGCCAGGTCGCAGTTGTAAATGAGAACTTGTTCTCAACTGGCCTACCTGGTTAAATAAAGGTGAAATAAAAATGTTAATTAAAGTATGATCGTCGGTGCCAGGCGCGCCAAATCCAGTATCTCAGAAGCAGTCGCCCTTCTGGGCTTTTCACGCACAAGAGTGTCTATGGTTTACAGAGAATGGTGCGACACACAAAAAACATCAAGTCAGCGGCAGTCCTGTGGGTAAAAACAGCACATTGATGAGAGGTCAAAGGAGAATGGCAAGCTAACAGACGGGCCACAAACTGGCAAATAACGGTGCAGTACAACAGTGCTGTGTATCTCGAAATGCACATTTTGTCCATCCTTGTCACGGATGGGCTATTGCAGCAGACAACCACACCGGGTTCCACACCTATCAGCTAAAAACGAAGCGACTCCAGTGGGCACGCTATCACAAACACTGGACCATTGAGGAGTGGAAAAACATTGCCTGTTCCGACAAATCCCAGAATTTGGTGTAAGCAGCATGAGTCCATGGCCTCATCCTGCCTGTTGTCAACTGTACATGCTGGTGGCGGTGGTGTGGTATGGGGAATGTTTTCCTGGCACACGTTAGGTCCCTCGATATCAATTGAGCAATGTTTCCATGCCCCAAATAATTCAGGATGTTCTGGAGGCAAAGGGGGGTTAGACCCAGTACTAGATGGGTGTACCCAATAAACCATGTATGATCATGTGCATTAGTGATCATCTTTAAGAGGCATGTGTCTTCTGTTCTTCCCAGCTATGGAACACAATTGATCTGGCTAAGAGGGCTGATTACGTGGATGCAGCTCTGAAGTACTCACTTAGCTTTTATGTCTCTTTTCCCATCGCAGCTCCGCACTGCTGCACTGACTGGCCAGACTCATTCAGAAATATTTGTTCGCTGGACAAATGGCTCCCGAGTGGCAGTAAAAGAGAATGACATTGATTAAAAGACGTGTGTGTTCTGCATTCATACTATATTCCTGCCTTCCCCATGGTACCCTGACCAGCTCATAACCCCAATTTGTAAATGTAATACTTTTAAAAATGTATTTTAAGGCTGGCCCACAGGTCCTGAGCTGCTCTTCTCTGTGCAGAGAAGAGAAATGCTAGAGATAAGAGAGAGCCTTCAGAGAAAAACTGTCCCATCGTGCAAAGACCATTCCACTAACAATATGTTAATAACTGAAGGAAATCAAGGCATTAGTGGCAATGTTATGTTCATAACCCAAGAATAAAGATAAATGCAATGGCTTCCCTCTCTTCTCCATGTGCAGCTGAAGACTTCAGAGCGTGATCTTGTTAGCCTGTCATGTGTGCCCTTTATTTGGTTCTGTTTGATTTATGGCAGCAATCCCAACGCATTCCTTCTCCCTGGTGTCTCCGCAGCTCGGGGAAACCAGCACCAATGTTGGAGGATGGTAAATGTATGCACCTCGCATGAAAATAATCAAACAATTTAGAATATAGAAATTGTGCGATGGAGGAAAATGCTCTTAGTCAAAATGAAACATTTAAGAAATATACACTGAGTGTACAAAACATTAAGAACAACTTCCTAATATTGAGTTGCATCCCCCCTTTTGCCCTCCGAACAGCCTCAATTCATCGGGGCATGGACTCTACAAGGTGTCGAAAGTGAATGGATGTCCTTTATGTGGTGGACCATTCTTGATACACACGGGAAACTGTTGAGCATGAAAAACCCAGCAGCGTTGGAGTGGATTTAACAAGTGACACAATAAAGGATCACAGCTTTCACCTGGATTCACCTGATCAGTCTGTCCTAATGTTTTGTACACTCAGTATATATACTGTATAATATTTCTCTTCAACCCTTAAAACATCTGTTTATCTCTCACGTTCCTTTGCCAGTACATTTTCACAGTTGGTCTTTCTTCATGTAGCTCAGATCAGAACCTGAGCGTCAGTGAGGTGGAAAGCCTGCTTTGAATCTGCTTCACCTCAGCTTCCAGATTTTGAAGTGATGATAACCTTTTAGTGAACTGAGGAAACAGTCGGAGTGTTTGATGAACCCTATCAATGAGCTCAGCTCACGTCTGTGCTATTATAAGTATAGTTTTGATTTTCCTGAAAAAAATTCATTAAATTACATTTCCGAAAACAGAGAAAATATTATTATGCATATTTCATGGGACAGAAACGAATAGATTTGAAAACCATGATAATATGCAAAATGGTATTACATTTAACTGTGGTGATAGATATGACATGTTCTAACCCACTTGGTACAGATGTCCGTTCAACTACTATTTTTTATGTATATTTGGTTGAATTGTCAACTAATGTGAAGTCAACGTGAAATCAAAAAGAAATTGCACCATGACGTTGGATTTACATTAAAAGTTTGGTGAAAAAAAGACAAAATTCCCTGACGTTGATGCTTTTTGCAAATCCAATCAGTTTTCCACATTGATTCAACATCATCACATGTATTTATTTTTTATGATGTGGAWACAACCTTGATTCAACCAGTTTTTGCCCAGTGGGAAGTCCCTAGAATTCATGTGTATGTGTCCATTTTGTAGTTCAGTACATCCATTGCTGACCAAATACCTCTCTTGTAATGACGGTACCTATGACACAGGACCAAGTACCAAGGGACAAAGGATGACCTGCTTGACCCAGGTCGTTATGTTAAATCAATACATAATCTTCTTTTTAATTAAAAAAACAAGTCACATTTTTGGAAGTGATTTAAAACTATATACATTGCTGTTACAGCTTCTTAGCATAAAGAGATGAATCCACGGTCATTCCTTTCTGTGTTTTCATGGGATCTACACAGTATGATGGAAGGAGGTAGATAGAGAGAGAGAAAGCCAGGTGTTAATTTGTTCCAGAACCCCTACACGTCATCAGTAGTGGATATTTACCCAGCGTGGCATTGCGACTCCACAGCTAGATACYAAAAGGGCCCTCCAAAGCCTTTGAGCTTACCTGAGCTTTCTCCCGTCTCACATTAACTGTGCACACATACACACACARTCCATATTTACATTCACACAAGTACATACACACCGATGACAGCATATGTGTTGGCAGAAGAGCTACACACAGTGGTCTGTGGCGCACCAGAGTACCTAGTTACCAATAAAATGTCAATGATTAGCCCCAGCAGTGGCTGTTTGTGGGAACACACTCTGTTTAATTTGTCTGAGGGGTCAATAGCCACAAAGAGAAGTCAAACACAGGTGTTGCGATCTGGTTCATTTCTCTCCATGCCCTCACTCCTTGTCTGGCCTTAATTATTTCCTGTCTGACTCATGCTGGGCTGCGTACCTAGTGACATCCCGTTTGGGTGTCCTTTTTCATAATTTCATACTTATCATTTAATTTAACCTCCACCACCTGCTGCTCTTTTTTGTTTTGTTTCATCTTCCACTGTCATTGTTTCCCCAGCTCTTCATTTGTCTTGAGACTTGTTTTAACAACAGCTTTTCACACAGCCAGACACTGATGTCTTCTTCTCTCATGTACCTCATGCTTCTGGGAATTTACCAAACAAGGCTTTCACCTGAATGAAGTGCAAGAACACAATTAAAGCTGTTTGGAAAACCCTCAATGATGTATTGTCTGGCTACTATTGTGCCTTGGCCCTGAAAGAGCCCATAACAGGCATAACAGACATAAAGCCGCTGTCAAGTCTGTCACATCCCTTTTAAGGTCCCTTTTAATTTGTGTCTCTCCTTCTCTCCATTGAGCTACAGATGCTTCTCAATAAAAGATGAGATATGAAAGATCTCCTCAGTTTAATAAGTCTTTCTGGTCTCTCCACAGGACAGATGGGTGGGAGTTGAGAGAGACAGACAGACATCCCCCTGCTCCTCCATCTCTCCTGCCTGGACTTCTGCTCACCGCCCCCTCAGAGATGTCGGAGGACATGTGGGAGAACAGAACAGTCCCCAGCTCTTACCCCGACCTCCCCCTGTCTTTGCTACTATGCAACGACACCCTCCTCAATGACACCCTCCTCAACGACACCCTCTTCAACTGTATCAACTCCACCAACATTCCAGAGATGCCATTAGGACCCAGTGTAGCAGGGGTCCTCATCCCACTCATCTACATCATCGTCTGTGTCATCGGCCTTGGCGGGAACAGCCTGGTCATCCACATTGTGCTGCACTACTCCAAGACGGAGTCTGTGACTAACATCTACATCCTGAACCTGGCCATCGCTGATGAGCTCTTCATGCTGGGCCTGCCCTTCCTGGCTGTCCAGAACACCCTCCAGTTTTGGCCCTTTGGCTCCTTTATGTGCCGCCTGGTCATGACCGTGGACTCCATCAACCAATTCACCTCCATCTTCTGCCTGACCGTCATGAGCATTGACCGCTACCTGGCAGTGGTCCATCCCATACGCTCCTCCAAGTGGCGGCGGCCCCAGGTCGCCAAGGTGGTCAACGGCACAGTGTGGGCCATCTCCTTCCTGGTGGTCCTGCCTGTGGTAATCTTCGCCAACGTCCACAAGACMGGCGGCACCTGCAATATCTCCTGGCCTCGGCCGGCCGACATTTGGCGGGCGGCTTTTATCATCTACACGTCCACAGTGGGTTTCTTCTGCCCACTCCTCATCATCTGCCTCTGCTACCTGCTCATCGTCTTCAAGATCCGCAGCTCTGGCAAGAAGGTCCACGCCACGTCCACCAAGCGCAGGAAGTCCGAGCGCAAGGTGACGCGCATGGTGGTGATCGTGGTGGCCGTGTTTGTCTTCTGCTGGTTGCCCTTCTACGCCCTCAACATTCTCAACCTGCTGGTGTCTCTGCCATCAGAGTACCCGGGCCTCTACTACTTTGTTGTGGTAATGGGTTACGCCAACAGCTGCGCCAACCCCATCGTCTACGGCTTCCTGTCAGAAAACTTTAAGCGGGGCTTCCGCAAGGCCCTGTGTCGCTCCTCACGCAAGGTGGAGAGCCACGACCTGACAGAGCGCCAGCAGCAGCAGGAGGAGAGAGGTAGGGTGCTGAAGCCCCGAGAGAGCTTGAGGAGAGTCGTACGAGATGAGGAGGAGGAAGAGGATGATGATGAAGACAGGGAGGACGTCACAGAGATGACGGAGATCTGTAGGATCGCCCAGAATGGGAACGAACATCCTGAGAGTTCCCAGGCCCTGTTAACACCCAAGGCACCAGCTCCAGGGGCATCTGAGCATGTGGCATCCCCAGAAAGGAAAGCCAAAGCTGGTGACATTGGTGGGAAAGGCCCAAGCTTGGGGCCTCCAGCATCCCTGCATAATGGACACACAAATGGGAGTGTCAAACCACTGCCAGAGGAGCCAGTGGAGAAGAACACCTCACTGGAGATAAGCTACCTATAATGTAAATTAACTGTCTCTGAAGTCAGTTACCTGATGAAACTTGCATTAATATTTTGTAGCATTCATGTAATGTCTATGGAAAAAGTGTGGCTAAAGTGTGGCTCTATTTAAATGTACAGCGCTATACACATATAGAGAAGAGAAGCACTCTGCAAGGCCATAGCACCTTTCATAATGTTTTTGCTACATTTCTGATCAATGGGCTGAGAGCGTTTGAACTCTGCATCAAGCCAATGGAATTTGTGTTTCAATGACTTGATACTGCCTGTAAAACGGTGTACATACTAGGTTGTTTCTGAAGACATTTGTACAATTTCAATCTGTGTTTATATGTTTTCCCACATGATCACTGTATGTACATAATGTATGTGCCTTTTTCCAAACTTATCTGACATATCTGATTGTAATTGTATTACATTTTTACTGCACAATGTGACAATCAATTATATATAGATGAATGTAGCGTCACTTTTATATCCTAGTCATTCACCTCGCTACACCTTAGCTGGAGGAACAGAGGACAGAAGGAAAAGAAAGCACCTTCTATTCCATGCCAACAGAATGGTCCTACACTCTTAGAACAAGGGTTCCAAAAAGGTTCCAAAAGGGTTCTTTGGCTGTAGATAGCACCTCTTTTTCTAAGACTGTACCACTTGTTTGTTTAGATTGTTGAGGACTGGGGGGTGCACAATCAGAGGAGGAAACAGGTGCCCTGATTGGCKTAAAATCACACGGTGGTTGTAGATTTTGAGGGTTTATTTTGCTTGTGTGTTGTGAGCCGTGGTTGTGTTTGTACTGCTGCTATATGGGGGAAGAAAAGGGCTCTGGAAAGAGTTGGCAACTTGGCATCCGGTGACAGTGTCTCATGTTACTGAATATCAAGGTGGAATATCTGGTGACAGTGTCTCATGTTACTGAATATCAAGGTGGAATATCTGGTGACAGTGGTCTCATGTTTACTGAATATCAAGGTGGAATATCTGGTGACAGTGTCTCATGTTACTGATATCAAGGTGGAATATCTGGTGACAGTTGTCTCATGTTACTGAATATCAAGGTGGAATAATCTGGGTGACAGTGTCTCATGTTACTGAATATCAAGGTGGAATATCTGGTGACAGTGTCTCATGTTACTGAATATCAAGGTGGAATATCTGGTGAGTGTTCAATTTGCTTGAGGGCATACCAAGGTTGCACATATCTGATTGTTGTTGTGTTGTTGTTCAACACTTGACCCTCTGGTTTCTGTAACTCAGCCTATATAGTATTCCATTTGAAAGGTCAAGGAACATCAGAGTTCCTATACACTGATTGTTTCTTTTAAGAATGACTTTTTCCTTTTCTTTTGAATGCTATCTGGCAGCTATGACAGGGGAGCCACATTGGAGGCATTGAGGTTGAACAGACAGAGGATATGAGAATATAGACAGATAAGATATGAGCATGAATGGCTGAAATCACGACATTGTGGGGATGGTATCTACAATATCTGACACCTAGGTGATTCATATGACTAAATGTGTAATACATGTATTTGTTTTATCATAGATATTTACTTGGATAACAAAAGGAGCGCAGAATGTAAAAATAGTGGATGTTCTCTTTAGAGGTCTAGTTCATCAGGGGAAAAGACTACTGTAAATCATGCACAGACCAAGCCATGAAAAAGAAACTGGTACTGTAGGTGCACACAGAATATGCATTATTAGACCGTTACACCAGAGTTATCATAAAGCCACAAACCCTCATAAACCAATTTGCCCAGTGGAGTGGAAGGCATTAGGTGAAACCACACTGACCAACACATAAAGTGCCTCAATATATTGTTACACTCCACCAACATTGTTGACTCTTGTGTCCCTTTCACTGCATTCAATGATACAAATAGCAGTGTATTGTAGAAAGCAGTTAACTCACTTGAACAATGCTACCTGATCCATGATAAACCAATTTCCTCTGCCACCGCCGCCGCTGCCACACTCCCACACACACACTCTCTCTCACACAGCTGCATTAAGAGGTGTGAAAACATCATTAAAGGCTTATGAAAAGTGAATTGTTTCACTAATGCCATGCTTGCAGTTCTGCTGTGCAGACTTGTGACAAGCAGCATAGTGTGAAGTGTTGTATAATTGCCACTTTCCTGTAAAATATACACTTGTTTACTCGTGCTTGAGTTGTGTACGGGATTATTCTACCATATGTGATTTTTGTTTCCCACTTTTTGTGTGATCTTTCCTCAGTGAAAATCAGCGCAGTGCTTATTGTAGATGGAGGGGAGGCAAGCAGCTGACCACCTGATTGGTCGACGGGTGGTATCTTTATGAATCTGTGTGATTCATTGCCCGCTCTCTCCACCCACAGACGCCCACCTAAGTATGATATGGGCACACAAAGAAGCAAACAGAATCGCGGGTGACTCTGATAACACTGATATTATTCACTCTTTTTGGCAGTGGCTACTATGGAAACACTATGTAAACAGTGCCTGTAGCGCAAGGGTAAGAACACAACAGAGCCCTGAAAGTCAGAGAATAGGCATAGTATTTATCTAATCCAGATGTGCTATTTGGTTTGGGATTAAATCTCTCAATCCAAGGSCAACACACATGCATTGACATGTTCTCAGCTAACTATCCGTAGAGGATCATTCTGTGGCGTGGCCATTGCGTTCCAATGGGCCATGCCAAAACACCATCAGTGTTATTGTGCCTCTTTTTTTGATGATGTCTCAAGCATCTCATTGTGCCAATGCAATCTGACAGTTTAAGCATTGCTCAAAGAGACAACTGGYGGATAACAAGTAGATGGTTTGCTGATGGTTTGTGGGAGAAGGGACTGTTCTAGCAGATGAGGTGTGGGAGAAGGGACTGTTCTGGCAGATGAGGTGTGGGAGAAGGGACTGTTCTAGCAGATGAGGTTGAGGGAACGAAGGGACTGTTCTGGCAGATGAGGTTGAGGAAGAAGGGACTGTTTCTATGCAGATGAGGTGAGGAGAGGGACTGTTCTACGCAGATGGGTGTGGGAGAAGGGCTGTTCTCGCAGATAGGTGAGGGAGAAAGGGACTGTTCTGGCAGATGAGGTAGGGAGAAGGGACTGTTCTGCAGATGAGGTCGAAGGAGATTAGTGGACTGTCTAGCGATGAGGTGTGGGAGAAGCGTCTGTTCTGGCAAATGAGTTGTGAGGGAGAAGGGACTGTTCTAGTTGAGATGAGGTGTGGGAGAAGGGACTGTTCTGGCAGGATGATGGTGTGGGAAAAGGGACTGTTCTGCGCTGAGGTGTGGGGAGAAGGGACTGTTTCTGGCAGATGAGGTGTGGGAGAAGGGACTGTTTCTAGCAGATGAGGTGGGGAGAAGGGACTGTTCTGGGCAGATGAGGTGAGGAAGAAGGGACTGTTCTGGCAGATGAGGTGAGGCGCGTAGACACGTGGTACGTGTTCTGTGCATGTAATGTAATGGTGAGGACCGAGAAGGCTGAAAAGGTTACTGGTAGCTAGCAGAGGGAATAGGGAAGGTGAAGGGTAAGCGTCAAGGGATGGTGCTCTGTCTTAGTCGGAGATGAAGCTGTGTGTGTAGAGAGAAAGCGGAACATTTGAAAGGATGCTCTGGGGAAGATGAACCGCATGTAGGGAGAAGGGACTGTTCTGCGCAGTGAAGGCATGGGGGAATAGGCACTGGCTCTTCGGCAGTATCACGAGGATGAGGGAGAAGGAGACGTGTACCTCTACATCCTGCATGTAATGGCCGATGTGGCGAGCAACCAGGGACTTTTCTGAGAGCATATACATGAAGACACGGTCGAGGAGAATGGGACATGTTTTCTAGCAGAGTGACGAGTGTGCGGAGGAGGGTATTTACGGCAGATAAGGTGTGAAGAGGGTACTGATCTTCTGTTCTGGCAGATCTGAGGCTGTGGACGCACTAGATGGTGCTTGTTCTTAGCAGTATGAGGTGTGGGAGTAATGGTACTGGCTCTGTGCAGATTGCAGCGTTTGGGGTGACTGACACGCGCACATGACTATTAAACTGGCTCAAGATGAGGATCTGGAGGGAAAGGGACTGGTCTCGTGCGATGCAGCGCTGATCGGCAGAGACAGACGCGAGCTGCTGGGTGTCTTAAATGGCAAGTATAGACGAGTGTTGGTGATGATAGGGTACACTAGAGGCTTCGTGGGTCTGGCAAGATGACGGTCGATAGAGCGAAGAGACAGGAGGATGCTGTTCGGGGTTACGCAGTATTGCAGGTGTGGGAGAAGGGACTGTTCTCTGGCAGATGAGGTGTAGGAGAAGGGACTGGTTCTGGCAGATGAGGTTGGGGGAAGGGACTGTTCTGGCAGATGAGGTGTGGGAGAAGGGACTGTTCTGGCAGATGAGGTGTGGGAGAAGGGACTGTTCTGGCAGATGAGGTGTGGATTTTGTACTCTGCCTGGTGGCTCTTTTCTTGATTGTCATTCTTGAAGTTGCTGTGTTTTGTGCATCAGCAGGAGCAAATCCCTAAATGTAATTGGATTAAAAAAATAAAAAGTTGCTCTGGATAAGACCATCTGCTAAGTGACGTAAATGTAAAATGTAAAAATAAAGATTTTGTGGCTGTGAAACGGCTGTCTGTTTGATTGACTGTGTTCGTTATTCTAAACAAGTGGAAACAATCCATAACAATCAAAGTCATAATATTTACTTTTACCAAAATGTCTTAACGTAGCCTAATAGTAATCGTCATATAACATAGATGGAGTTTCTGTGCTTTACTATATACTCCTGGGAGTATAGGCCAGCTCTTAACTCAATCCACTGCTGAAGTACTTCAATGAAATATTTTCAATCCCATTTATTTCCAAACTCGCTTATCCAAAAGGCCATTTCTGCAAAGATTACAAGCAGCAATGACTAACTCTGTCCCGCAGGTCTCACAATGAAACAGCATGTAGAGCTATAGTTATAACACTCACTACACATTGTATTTCTCCTCAAATAAAAACGTAGGTTGACACGCGGAAATCACATTTGGCAGAGACATGCCGCTGATTCGTCAACAGACCTTCAGTTGTTTTATATGAGGAAACGATTGGAAGGCATGGACCCCAGGGTTAGCCTCAACGACCATGTGAGAGCAGTGAGCAATGCAGCATGGGACTATAGTGGTATTGATCTACCCTCAGTGGGTGAAGGATAACAATCAAAACACTCTGATACAGGCAATTCCCCTGTAACAGAATGACACTGAGACTCAGATTTTTCACTTTAAAGTATGCCAAACAAAAACTATTGATTGCAACGTTAAAATTCCATGCACAAGGACTACTGTTAACAACTTACACAGAAAATGTAACAAAAACACATTTACTCAAAGAACAGTGCAGATGTAATTTGGTTGCAGAATGACGAAAAAATCTGTGACTCCAAATTAAGATTCAAACATGTCTGCAGAAAGAGTGGAGTGTCAGCTATGATATGACACCTTGAGTTTGAAAAAATCTATTTTGGTTCAACGCTATGCAAGTGACGGGGCAAGTAGCTTCACATTTTTAGAATTTTGTAGGCTTTTTGAATGGTTTTCAACGGGCAAGAAAGTAGCACAATGGTATTAAGTGAGATTTCATCCATAAACACAAATATAATTTTTTCTATATTTTATATGACCACGTTTTCATGAATTTGATGATAGAATCGTCAAGCCCATTCAAAAGACCAGGGACATGAACACAGAAGTATGATGTCGGAATGTGTCACTTGTACATGGTATTGAACTACAGTAAGTGAAGTGGTTTAACACCCGATAACAGAATGATGGTAACAGATTGACATCATGGGTCATTGATCTGTACTATATTATAATTATGGATTTCATTCTCTCCATGGTGATGTATCCTGAATTTGTACACAAAGGTAGAAAAATGTAATATCCTCCTTTGCATGTTTGGGTATTATTCTAATACTGGGCTATTATTCTAATGCACTCTGCCCCCAAATAAAATTGTCCCGCCCAGGACAGTAGAGTACAGCACAGCGCAGTACTGTCACAGCAGTAGAGTAAAGTAGAGTAGAGTATAGTTCAATACAGTTTAGTACAGTACAGTACATTTTAGTACAGTGCATTATAGTACGGTACATTACAGTACAGTTTATTACAGTAGATTATACTCTACTCTACTTCAGTGTGCTCTACTGTACTGTACTATACTCGACTCTACTTTTCTTCTTTACTGTACTGTACACTCTTAGAAAAAGGTTCCAAAGAGGGTTTCCATGTCCATGTCCATGAGAACCTCTTTGGAAAGGGTTCTCCATGGAACCCAAAATGCTTCTACCTGGAACCAAAAAGGGTTCTTCAAAGGGTTCTCCTATGGGACAGCCAAAGAACCCTTTTAGGTTCTATATAGCAACTTTTTTTCTAAGAGTGTAATGTGCTCTACTATGCTCTACTGTACTGTAGTGTACTGTGCGAAACTGTGTGAAATAGTGATTGGTTCAGATCTGGACCGACCAAATTTCAACTACTTTTCAATGTCCATGGACTTCCAGTGTCGGTTGCTGCTCAGTGGTGAGAGGGATGGTTACAGTAAATGGAAAGAGAGGGGGCTCATGGGTAGGTGTCATGAAGAGCCGGGAAAGGTGACATTAACTGGAGAGAGAGAGAGAGAGAGAGAGAGAAGAGAGAGAGAGAGAGAGAGAGAGAGAGAGAGAGAGAGAGAGAGAGAGAGAGAGAGAGAGAGAGAGGAGAGAGAGAGAGAGAGAATTTCAATCTATCAATCTACCTAGGTGTCTGGTTAGACTGTAAACTCTCCTTCCAGACTCACATTAAGCATCTCCAATCCAAAATCAAATCTAGAATCAACTTCCTATTTCACAACATAGCATCCTTCACTCATGCTGCCAAACATACCCTCGTAAAACTGACTATCATACCGATCCTTGACTTCGGCGATGTCATTTATAAAATAGCCCTCCAACACTCTACCAGCAAATTGGATGCAGTCTATCACAGTGCCATCCGTTTTGTCACCAAAGCCCCATATACTACCACCACTGCGACCTGTATGCTCTCGTTGGCTGGCCCTCGCTTCATATTCGTTGCAAACCCACTGGCTCCAGTCATCTATAAGTGTTTGCTAGTTAAGCTCCGCCTTATCTCAGCTCACTGGTCACCATAAGCAGCACCCACCCGTAGAACGCGCTCCAGCAGGTATATTTCTCTGGTCACCCCAAAGCCAATTCCTCCTTTGGCCGCCTTTCCTTCCAGTTCTCTGCTGCCAATGACTGGAACAAATTGCAAAATCACTGAAGCTGGAGACTCATATCTCCTTCACTAACTTTAAGCATCAGCTGTCAGAGACAGCTCACAGATCACTGCATCTGTACATAGCCCATCTGTAAATAGCCCATCCAACTAACCTCATCCCCATATTGTTATATATTTATTTATTTTTTGCTATTTGCACCCCAGTATCTCTACTTGCACATTATCCTCTGCACATCTATCACTCCAGTGTTTAATTTGCTAAATTGTAATTATTTCGCCACCATGGCCTATTTATTGCCTTATCTCCCTTATCCTACCTCATTTGCACACACTGTATATAGATTTTTCCCCTATTGTGGTATTGACTGTATGTTTGTTTATTCCGTGTGTAACTCTGTGTTGTTGTTTGTGTCGCACTGCTTTGCTTTATCTTGGCCAGGTCGCAGTTGTAAATGAGAACTTGGCCTACCTGGTTAAATAAAGGTGAAATAAATAAATCAAAAATTCAAAAAGAATGTTAAACACTATTATTGAACACAGAGTGAGTCCATTCAACTTATTACGTGACTTGTGAAGCAAATTCTTACTCCTGAACTTATTTAGGCTTGCCATAACAAAGGGGTTGAATACTTATTGACTCAAGACATTTCAGCTTTTCATTTTTAATTGATTTGTAAACATTTCTAAAAACATAATTCCACTTTGACATTATGTGGTATTGTATGTAGGGCAGTGACAAACAATCTCAATTTAATCAATTTTAAATTCAGGCTGTAACACATCAACATGTGGAAAAAGTCAAGGGGTGTGAATACTTTGTGAAGGCACTGTGAGCCTTAATTTCTCAAAAATATAGACTCTTAGCTTTCATATGACACCTAATTTGATGTGCTKCTATGAACTTCACATTAGTGCTTATGGGGCTTTTTAAATGGAAATGCCCATCTCTGATTTACACAAGCAAAGTGTCAGTGCTTGTCCACTATCTACCYTACAGTGTATATTATKTTATCGACAAACTGTCAAAGGAAGAGTATTATGAGCATCTTGACTGGCCACAGTTTGATTCCTCTGATTCCCATCAAAGCTCTCTGTTGCATCCTAATTTCAGACAATCACTCCTATTGGATGGTAAAAATAGTGGGAGATGTTAATGTGATGTACGGCTGATTGCGGAGATTTAAAAAAAAATGACGGAGCTCACAGTCTGTACGGTTGATGATCCCTTCATTCTACAGAATGAGAATTAAGTTTGGACTCCTCCGGGTCCAGAACTTATTCTGGGCCGAGTTAACTACTTGCGGGGTACATTATTTGTCATAGTATGAATAAGTGGCCTTACATTTTKTTTTCTTAAGATCAGAACTGTATCCTTCCAAAAGCGAATCATTACACGGAGACACAGGGAACAGGATCCAGGATGAAAGGAAAGAGCTAAAAAAAAGACTGAAGAACAAAGAAAATATGTTGACAGGATCTGAGTTCTTCAAGTTGTTTGGAGACCTAGAGATAATGTACATCTGAGTCACACACAAAAAAAAGTTTAAAAAGTAAGTGGAAGAAGGAGCACTCCGCAATACAACATCCAAAGGTGTAGGCAGAGACACAGAGCACACATTGGAGGCCTTAATACATAGCAGCTGTCAGTAATTTCCTTCCAACATATTGGAGCACATCCAATTCCTCGATTACCATTAGCATTCAAGTGCAAACTGCAAGTTCAGCACAGAAGAAGCAGGTGGGTAATGTGCAGCTTTCTGAATGTGTCGCAGTCTGGTGTTGACTGCAATGTTGCTAACCATTAACCTTTGCCTTTCTTCTCACACACAGTACTACACATAGCATCTGACTTGGAGTTTTACTCAAGGGGTAATAATAGCGATCCATTAAAATCTCCACCATTGTTGTTATTTGAATACTGGCCAAGAATCCCCAGAAAAATTATAGAAGTAGTTACAGCAGCTCAGCGAGTTTTAACAAATATTTTAACAATGAATATTGTATTAATGAATTTTGCAGCACTTTTCCTGAGGGATTTAATAAATCCAAAGTTTTCATGTTTGGTCCTAATGTTTAGTGCAGGAAAAGTTTACTTTAGCTTCCATTAACAAAAACAATGGATCCCTAACTCATAATAAACAACCGCAAACTTCCTTCACACTGTATCATAAATTCGGCAACATGCAACAGCAAAAACACACCAGGATCTGGACAGCCTTTGAACAGAGAGCATAGGCCTTCAGTTTTCTCTTGTTCTGTATCCTGGCTTTTCTCACAGAAGTCTTAAAAGGAACGTCAGAGGCAAAGGCTCTTTATGCCTTTTGGAGGGCCCTCAGACATTTGGGGGAGTGTATCGGCCCACATCCTACGCATGATACCTAATGGCCTGGTATTTCCATTTCAACTCTCCTAACACTGGAAGGATCAAGCAACCACCACATTAACATCTACCTGTGAAAACAGCATATTCACAGTGCCTTAATATATCACTATACATTCTGAGGACATTTCTCCTATATCTTTTAACATTATAAATTATAGACATCTAAAGTTGGTCTATAAAAGCTTCTTGGCTCTCATACCGGCCATAATGTCAGGGTATGTCCACAACCTGGACTCAGGGGTAGACGTAACATAGTAAATGTAAATCCGGGAAACTCCAATTAATATGATATGTTACGTTTTGTTTGGTATGTATTAATTTGTGGATGTCCATCGTCCATTTCGTATGATATGTTACAAATTTCAATTCATATCTTACGGAGTAGACCTGAGCACGCCCCTATTCACATCGACAGGGCTGGAGTGGAGCGGGTCGAGAGCTTCAAGTTCCTTGGCGCCCACATCACTAAGGACCTATCTGGTTCAAACACACCAAGACAGTTGTGAAGAGGGCACGACAATGCCTATACCCCCTCAGGAGGCTGAAAAGATTTGGCATGGGACCTCAGATCCTCAAAAAGTTCTACAGCTAAACCATTGAGAGCATCCTGACTGGTTGCATCACCACTTGGTATGGCAACTGCTCGGCATCCGACCGCAAAGCGCTACAGAGGGTAGTGCATACAGCCCAGTACATCACTGGGACCAAGCTTCCTGCCATCCAGGACCACTATACTAGGCGGTGTCAGAGGAAAGCCCTAAAAATTGTCAAAGACTCCAGCCACCAAAGTCATTTATTGTTCTCTCTGCTATCACACGGCAAGCGGTACCGGAGCACCAAGTCTGGGACCCAAAGGCTTCTTAACAGCTTCTACCCCCAAGCCATAAGACTGCTGAACAGTTCATCAAATGGCTACCGGACTATTTACATTGACCCCCTTATTTTCTTCTTATCTATTCTTATTTTTTGCACTGACTCTCTTGCACAGGTTCAAACCACACACACGCACATACACACGGACACACACAAAACACACACACATGCATATTGACGCCACACACACATACATTCACATCCCTTCACACTGTTCACTTACACTGCTGCTACTCTGTTTATTATCTATGCCAACCACCCTACCTTCATTTTTGCCTTCAGTAACCTTCTGTCTTACAAAAGTGTAACCTGTGTGAAATGGCTAGCTAGTTAGCGGTGCGCACTAGTAGCGTTTCAATCGGTGACGTCACTTGCTCTGAGACCTTGAAGTAGTTGTTTCTGGATTTTGTGAAACGATAGATAACAATGCTTCGTAAGTGACTGTCGAAGTGTTCAGAGGGTCCTTGGTTCAAGCCCAGGTTGGGGCAAGGAGAGTGACGGAAGCAACACTGTTATATAACCATAGCAAATGTAACATATACTAATTTGAGTGTCCCGGATTTACATTTACTAAGTTTATGAGATCAGGCTGATGTCCTTACAAACCCCATAAGCCTTATGAGACAGTATAACATGCAGATACAGAATAATATATGCCATTTATCAGATGCTTTTATCGAAAGAAACTTACAGTCATGCGTGCATTTTACAGGTGGCCCCGGGAATCAAACACACAATCGTGGCATTGCAAGTGCTATGCTCTACCAACTGAGCCATACAGGACCACATAAACATGTGTGGCCACTGCATTCAGACATGTCCCACACATACAAACTAAAGACTCCATGCAATGCTAGTCTCTAAGGGATTGAGTCACGTTGCTAAGATACCAATAGTCTGGCTGAAGAAGAGATTAAAAGGAAAGTTTTGTGAGTGTGCTGATTATTAGATGGAGAGAAAGACAGGTAAGTGGGTGGATGGAGCTGCATCAAGGGAGATAGTGAGAGAAGGCAGACTGGTCTCATAGATCAGACGTAACATAGTAAACGTAAATTAGTACAATATGTTATGTTTGGTATGGTTACATTAGACAGAAGGTTACTTAAGGCAAAAATGTAAATGATTGTCGGTTGGTTGGTTGGTTGGGTGGATGTATAATGCAAACATCTAGTAACCCAAAGATTGCCTGTTCAAATCTCATTTTAGATAATTAGCAACTTTGCAACTGCTTACTAGATTTTAGCTACTTTGCAACTATATATAATACGTTTTGGAAATTCGTAACATATTGTACGTTTTGCAAATTCGTAACATATTGTATGAATTGCAACTTGTAACATTTTGTACGAAAAGCAATTCGTAGCATATCATATGACTAAATGACTCAAATGTAAATGTAAATGAAATGGATGAGGGCGATCCACAAATGAATACATGCCATACGAAACATAACATATCATACTAAATGGAGTGTCACGAAATTACATACAGAATAATATGAAAAGCTCTGAGACCACGTTGAAGAAGGAGGAGGTAGAGAAAGATAATGATAGGGCAAAATAGTTTAGACCCACTCTGAAGGGCAAGCTGCTCCTTTGTCTTCCTCCTGAAAACCACTGCTCACTTTGGCTTGAGTACATGGTGCTTCTACCACTGGTATTCACATTAACAATACTATATAGTAGTAGAGAACGATATAGCCTACAAGTACTTTTAGTCATCATCATAGATGAGCTGCCTGCTATTAGCGAACCAGGTAATTACCTGTAGGAACAAGAAGACATCAAGAGAACTTGAGCTCTTCTTAGAGTTGATGCACACATTCATCAATGTTCTAGGTTAACATTCCCACACTGCTTCTGTTCTATCCATCAACCACTGCTCTTTTATTCCCCCCATTCATCATCATTTGCTTTGATTAGCTCCCCGATGGCAGGAACGGGTCTTTGCGTCCTTTTCTCTACACCTGTGAGAGTTGAAGCGTGCTGATCAATTGATCCTCCTCTGTTCTCCATATGTGATTGTGTACTRTCTGTTTATTATCTATGCATAGTCACTTTACCCCTACCTACTTGTACATATTACCTCAATTACCTCAACTAACCCGTACCACTGGACATGGGCTCGGTACCGGTACCCCTTGTATATAGCCTTGTTATTGTTATTTAATTCTGTTATTTTTCCTTTAGTTTAGCAAATTTGTCTTACTTACTTCTTTAAAGCTCTGCATTGTTGATTAGGGGCTCATAAGTAAACATTTCATGGTAAGGTCTACCTACACCTGTTGTATTCGGCGCACGTGACAAAAATAAATGTATTTGATTTGTTAGGGGGAGCTTTGTAAATGCTTCTGTCACTGGTTATCAGGTGATCTTTTCTCAACTGCTCCACTGCAGGCTCCTCAATGGCTCCTCAATGACTCTTAATCAGTGGGGTGCACCACCTGCCGATAGGCTTTTAATACCACCTCTACCCCACCACCACCACATGCGCACCGTGATGACCTCATGAATCACCCCCTAGAACTCATACTTCACAGCCCACCCTGTCGCACTGCTTAGACTGGGGGCTCCGGGYGCCCACACTGTGAGGAGCTTCTGTAYTGCACAGGTGATCCCACAGAAAGTAGAATGGCAAAGAGTGAACTGAGCCTGTTAGCATCAACAGCACCATTGTGAATCAACTACCTGGTAGATATAACAAGTATTTCATGTGGTTGATTGTTGATCCAATCAATCAATTTCACTTTCTAAATTGCATCTGTTGTCACCGCTTGGCCATGACAATTTTTTTATTGGCTATTGCAAGGACTTTGTTGCTCTCCACAATCAAATAACGACTTGTCTCTGATTTATACTTCATGTGTGACTTTCATCTCCAGCACTTCAGCATTCTGTCAGTTGTATTGAGAGAGCCATTTGTCTTGGATACATCTTAATGATAAATTAACACACAACGGCAGAGAAAAAGAACTGTGCTCTTGACTGGAGTCTATGACAATATTTTGGGCTTTCCTCTGACACCGCCTAGAATATAGGTCCTGGATGGCAGGAGGCTTGGCCCCAGTGATGTACTGTGCCGTATGCACTACCCTCTGTAGCGCCTTATGGTCGGATGCCGAGCAGTTGCCATACCAGGCGGTGACGCAACCAGTCACGATGCTCTCGATGGTGCCACTGTAGAACTTTTTGGAGCATCTGGGGAACCCTTTTTTCTAAGAGTGTACAACTTATTKATTTTTTGGGGYGGTTTTGTGATTAAATAGGACTTTGGAAAGGCTGTCTGACTAATGTCTTATCACATTTATACTCTGCTTAGCACTAAAATCATCAAAACAAATTAGATGCAATATGCTACAAATGTGTTCTAGTCTATTAGTGCATCCTAATCAGAACAATGATTAATCTTGTCACTTTCAATACAGACACAGCGTGTTAGTGTGCATATCCCAACATGATGTGACAGAACGTTTGATTTCAGAGGCAGAGGTCTCCACAGTAAACTTATTCTCAGCACATGGGTAATGCTTGCTTGCCCACGTTTGTTGAAGGGCATTGGTGGCATACTGCAATGCACAGGTAACCTTGGATTTTTGCCTAAACAGCAGCATCCTCTGATGAGAGGACTGTGAGGTTGGATGCCTTTGAGAGTCCCTGTCCAATCATATTCATCAGCCACAGCAAAACATGAATATTTTAGTCTCACTAACCAAGACCAATTTAAAACATGCATACAAAGCACAAACTTAAACATGACAGATTATCAAGGTTTCAAAGCAGACCTTTGTGTTACAGACATTAGGCTGCTTGCTTAGCAAGTACCGCTTGCAGCTCACACTGAAGCTCAAACCCAGGACCTTTGCTTTGCRAACACACGTGACCATCCTCCTTGACAACAAACCAACCATTTAAGCTATGGAATAATATCAAATGCCATAGCTCCATCTGCAACATTTCAATCTAGCTGTGGAGTAAGCTTAAGGTACGTTCTTAATTCTGTTACATTTGCATTTAGCACTTTGTCTCCGTTGTGATGTCATAACTTGAGGGTATTGGCGTCTGTTTACCATCACAGTCAGACTGGACTGAGTTATCATCATAACTCCAGGTCTATTTATTTATTATTATTTTCAGAAGTGTAGAATATTTGCAGGACTGCAGGTAGGTAGAATAGGATACAGAACATTTTAGGTTTATTTTTTATTCAATTTAACCTTTATTTAACTAGGCAAGTCAGATCAGAACAAATTCTTATTTACAATGACGGCCTACCCCGGTCGATGCTGGGCCAATTGTGCGCCGCCCAATCGAACCAGGTACTGAGGTACTGAGATGCAGTGCCTTACTTAGACCACCTTAGACCACTGCGCCACTTGGGAGCAAATCTGTAGAATAAGATCATAATCTGTGGAAGCTAGCCTACTTCAGACTAATCTCTCGTGGACAGATCTGGTACCATAGAATCTGTCAGGACTAAACTGGGTGCATAGGATAACGAGCAGCAGTAGTTCCGGTATGAATTATTTGGACAAATCACYATTTCTCAGGTGTTAGCATCTTTCGAATTTCGGAAGGGGAGGGGACATTTGGCCCCCAACTTGCATCCTTGTTACGGTTCTGCTCCTTGTTCTAGCATTTCTTGCTCTCTTAATTAACATGCATGGACCCCAAACTTAATCGAGCAGCTGACCAATTATGCTAGACTTTAATTCTTGGTTAACTGAGATTAACTTCAGACCAACATGTCTGCTGCTTGCTTGGCTAGAGGTGAATGAAATTACATTCAAAGAGCTATCACAAAATGTACCCACAGGGACACAATGTTGCATTCTAATCTAATATTTCAAATATATTTAGTAATATAATCACTTTAATTATTAAATAGTTTATCCGGACATTCTAATTGCATAGTGTGCACCATTAAAATGTTACAAATATGTCTGTGATGTACCGGTAATTAAATAGACTTTCCCCATAATTAAATGTACATGATAGAAGAAGGCAGAGTTTAGTAACTTGTTCAATATTTCCATCAACAAAGAAGAAATATGATAACAGTCTGGTCTCAATTTAAACAATTGTTGTATATTACAAAGCAAAGGAAACTGGCATTGACACCGCAGGACGGTTGAGCTAACATAGGCTAATGTGATTAGCATGAGGTTGTAAGTAACAAAACAAATTCCCATGACATAGACATATCTGATATGGGCAGAAAGCTTAAATTCTTGTTAATCTAACTGCACTGTCCAATTTACAGTAGCTATTACAGTGAAAGATTACCATGCTATTTTTTATTTATTTATTTTACCGTTATTTTACCAGGTAAGTTGACTGAGAACACGTTCTCATTTGCAGCAACGACCTGGGGACTAGTTACAGGGGAGAGGAGGGGGATGAATGAGCCAATTGTAAACTGGGGATTATTAGGTGACCGTGATGGTTGAGGGCCAGATTGGGAATTTAGCCAGGACACCGGGGTTAACACCCCTACTCTTACGATAAGTGCCATGGGATCTTTAATGACCTCAGAGAGTCAGGACACCCGTTTAACATCCCATCCGAAAGACGGCACCCTACACAGAGCAGTGTCCCCAATCACTGCCCTGGGGCATTGGGATCTTTGTTTAGACCAGAGGAAAGAGTGCCTCCTACTGGCCCTCCAACACCACTTCCAGCAGCACCTGGTCTCCCATCCAGGGACTGACCAGGACCAACCCTGCTTAGCTTCAGAAGCAAGCCAGCAGTGGTATGCAGGGTGGTATTGTTTGAGGAGCATGCAAAATGATGAACTTGAAAATGTATTAATAAACCAATTAGGCACAAATGGGCAGTTGATAGAACGTTTTGAACAGATATGCAATGGTTCATTAGATCAGTCTAAAACTTTGCACATACACTGCTGCCATCTAGTGGCCCAAATCTAAATTGTGCCTGGGCTGGAATAATTCTTTATAATACTTCAAGATAATACTTCAAAGATGATGGTAAAAAAAGCGCATGTTTTTTCTTTGTATTATCTTTTACCAGATCTAATGTGTTATATTCTCCTACATTAATTTCACATTTCCACAAACTTCAAAGTATTTCCTTTCAAGAATATGCATCTCCTTGCCTCAGGTCCTAAGCTACAGGTAGTTAGATTTGGGTATGTCATTTTAGGTGAAAATGTAAAAAAAAGGGTTGGATCTTTAAGAGGTTTGGAATAATCCACCCAAAAATTAAATTGTCACTTGTCTCATTAGCAATTTGCTTTATAAAAGTTCTGTTTCTTGAAAACTTGATTGCTGAAATGCAAAACATTTTGAGACCAAGACAAATATTGTAATTTTTTTTTTTCATTTTAAGATTTGGGAAAATTGCATTTGATTGACCTAATTCAGAACCAGAGTTTCCAAGAATGTGCAGCACACTTAATTGAGAATCATGAAGCCAAATACCCAAAGCTAACCAAGTACTTCAGGGAACTGGCAGGGCATTGGAGAGATGAGGGCCAACTTTGGGCGAACGTTCAACCATGCAGTGTCAGAGACCAACAATCAGATTGAGAGGTAATGTACCTCTTTCACCATTACATTTTACAACAGAGAACATATCAGAACACATAAAATGTATGTTAAACTGTTAAGAAATCCTACCATAAAGTATTGTTATACACCTTTAGGTAGAGGTGCCCTCACCACTTCTGCAAGCCTCATGTAATGAGTGTGTGCTGGTGGCAGGGAAGTCAGGCGCAGGAGAGTAAACTTGGTATAAACGGAGCAGTTTAATAAATGTTTAAAAAACTAAGAAAACCAGTATATACAAAAATAATATACAAGGGTAGAAAACCCGTCGCACCCAGACCATGACACTAGAACATGACACCAGAACATGACTAGCACAAAACATACAACAAACAATCACAGACAAAGACATGAGGGGAAACAGAGGGTTAAACATACAACATGTAATTGATGGGATTGAAACCAGGTGTGATGGAAGACAAGACAAAACCAATGGAAAATGAAAAATGGATCAGCGATGGCTAGAAGGTTGGTGACGTCGACCGCCGAACACCGCCCGAACAAGGAGAGAGACCAACTTCGGCGTAAGTCGTGACACCCCAGCATCTCACCTGTCAAGGTTCACCAGTGTAGAAAACCCTTAGTTTCATATGATTACTTTTCAGGGCCCTCTCTCTTAGAGACACGACTTAACCCTTGTGTTGTCTTAACAGTAAAATATGACCCGCCACTATGTTTAACAGTAGAGAAAACCCGCTAAATGATATTTTTTCAACTTGAAATTTGATTACTTTTCCTAGAGTGACCCCAACATTAGAAAATGTGAAACATTGCCTTTGTTCATATTTCCATGAAAGCTGTACACCACCAGGGTACAAAGATTGTCTTAGGGTCATTTTTAACCTAGCAGTTATAAAATAATTTACACACTATAAAAACCACAAAGACACACACACACACAATAAGAAATGGAGATTATGTGTGCCAATGATTGAAATCYGACAAAACTAAAACATTCTTGTGCATGTGCAGCATCTCCACTCCACGACCCCCATATGACTCAAGTTCACAGACAAAATAAAAACAATTTCAGACAAAATAAACACATTTCTGACAAAATAAAAATTTCTTGAAAGCATTGTTTACTAATGGGGAATGCAGTCAGAGGCTATAAAGGTGCTGCAGATGACAGTCCCCCCAGTTGTCTCTTTGCTGAACCATGAGTGCACGTTTCAGTGCCCAACAGGTCGTAGATCTGATCTTTATTCAGATGTCCAGGAGGAACAAGAGAACAATGATTTAGAAGAGGAGGAAGTATCTGAAGAAGAAGATGGGGAGAAATACAACCCAGAGCATGATGCATCATCTTCAGATGAAGAAGAAATCCCCCAAGCTGAAAGAGAGACATTTTTGTCAAAGAACAGCAAAATAACATGGTCCTAGTCACCATATGACAACCAGGGCAGGATGGAAGCACAAAATGTCAGAAGGATGACCCCAGGGCCCACAAGACATACAGTTGCCCATGCCAAGGACTTCGCCTCAACATTCTACATGTTCATCACACCAGCCAGCCTCCTGGCGATGACAAATTTGGAGGGTTTCCCGTAAATATGGAGACAACTGGAAAAGGATGGATGAGATTTACCTTCGTGCCTACATAGGGCTGCTAATCTTAGCGGGTGTGTATAGGTCCCGAGGCGAGGTTACATGTTGTCTCTGGGATGCAGAGAGTGGAAGGGCGATTTTCCGTGTCATGATGCCACTGAAAGTCTTTCACACACTCTCAAGAATGCTACGATTTAATAATCGCAAGTCAAGACCTGCAAGACGTGTGAGAGACAAACTGGCGGCCATAAGAGAGGTCTGGGAGAAGTGGGTGGAGCGTCTGCCATACCTCTACAACCCTCAGCCTGAAGTAACAGTGGATGAGCAACTGGTTCCATTCAGAGGTAAATGTTTATTTTCATATCTGTAATGTAAGTGATTTTCACTGTTAATTTGATTATGCATTGCAGTAATATCATTGATTTATGTGATTGTTTTCTGTGACACTGATACTAATTACTGATAGTAATATCTTTTGTCAAAAGGTCGCTGTCCTTTCTAGCAGTATATACCCAGCAAGCCAGCAAAGTATGGCATCAATATATGAGTGGCCTGTGACGCACAATCCAGCTACGCTTGGAAGATGCAAGTCTACACAGGGAAGACGATCAGTGGAGGCCCAGAGAAGAACAAGGGGATGTGGGTTGTGCTTGATGTGACAGTTGGACTGAGGCGGCACAATGTCACGTGTGACAATTTCTTCACCTCTTATGAACTCAGCCAGCAGCTCCTGAAGAGGAAGATCACCACGGCAAACATCACCAAGACAAAGATCATACTTTTTGGAGAAATGTCCTCTGGTCTGATGAAACAAAAATTGAACTGTTTGGCCATAATGACCATCATTATGTTTGGAGGAAAAAGGAGGAGGCCATCCAAAACGTGAATCACGGGGGTTGCAGCATCATGTTGTGGGGGTGCTTTGCTGCAGGAGGGACTGGTGCACTTCACAAAATAGATGGCATCATGAGGAATGGAAAATTATGTGGATATATTGAAGCAACATCTCAAGACATCAGTCAGGAAGTTAAAGCTTGGTTGCAAATGGGTATTCGAAATGGACAATGACCCCAAGCAACCTTCCAAAGTTGTGGCAAAATGGCTTAATGACAACAAAGTCATGGTATTGGAGTGGCCATCACAAAGCCCTGACGTCAATCCCATAGAAAATTTGTGGGCAGAACTGAAAAAGCATGTGCGAGCAAGGAGGCCTACAAACCTGACTTGGTTACACCAGCTCTGTCAGAAATGGGCCAAAAACCACCCAACTTATGGAAGGCTTGTGGAAGCTTGTGGAAGGCTACCCAAAACGTTCGACCCAAGTTAAACAATTTAAAGGCAACGCTACCAAATACTAATTGAGTGTATGTAAACTTCTGACCCACTGGGAATATGATGAAAGATATAAAAGCTGAAATTAATCATTCTCTCTACTATTATTCTGAGATTTCACATTCTTAAAATAAAGTGGTGATCCTAACTGACCTAAGACAGGGAATTTTTACTCAGATTAAATGTCAGGAATTGTGAAAAACTGAGTTTAAATGTATTTGGCCAAGGTGTATGTAAACTTCCGACTTCAACTGTATCACTATGTTGCCAAAAAAGTCCAAGACTGTTATTGTTTCCCTTCAGTAAATTGTATTCAAAACTACTTTCTGCACATTTCTGCTACTTTCTTAGGCTATACAATTGATCTCTCTTGCTAAAAAATTTATGTTTACACCTATGCAGTACCTTTAGCAATAATAATAATAAACCTCTACTTTAGTAAAGAAAACAATTATGACAGGTGTGTTGTAATAAAAACGAGTGGTGTCCACTGATTAAATGCAGCCTTTCTGCATTGTGAAGAGGGAAAACCCACATATTCACAAAGTTTGTGATGAATGACTGGTTGTTTCTTCATGCAAAATAGATTTGGGGTTTAAAATTCAATTAAGCTGCTTTATTTTAGGGGTTTAGTGAAGGCGGGTCATTTTTTTAAGGGAATATACAGAATGTTAAGACTACACAAGGGTTAAGTAGGACCATCCTTTTTCTCTGCTCAAACCATCATACTACGCTACTCTCGTCACCCCACTGGGGAACCATCGATACGGCTGGCTAGCCTATCTTCAAGAGTGAAAGGAAGGAAAGTCAACTCTGTAGTTGTTTTCAGGACTACACAAAGAGTCGGATACCGGACAACTACGAAGAAGGACAACAGTAGAAGAGTTGTTGGAACCATTTTGGACAATCAGAGCCTTACAAGCGTCCTGCAAAAAGGCCCAACCCCCTTTCCATGGGTGCCCCGTTCACCGAGAGATCCCAGACGAACCCAGGAATTTCACGTAAATACATTAATGATTTCTTGCTCAAAGCAGGCGGCGGTTCGTGTCCAAAGAATATGGTTATTGTAAGTGAGAGAGGTTTCTGAATGAGACAATGCTAAGTGTCTCTGTCCCTCTCTCTCCCTCTCCATTTCTTCTTTAAATTCTCTTTCGAATATACTTTACTTAGAACAGCTAATCAGCATATCAGTGATTGTCTGGGAGGGGATTTTAACATCTCCACCTCGTGTTGAGATTCAAAGTTCAAACCATTTTAAAAGTGCAGCTGCCGCTTCACGCTTTTTCTGGTCCAATGTGTTTTTTTCTTAACCCATCATTTATACCTCTTGCTCGAAAGAGGCGGTTCCAGCCGGCTGGCACGCTCCCTGACCTCACTCCGCGGCGGTGATTACTCACTGTGCAAAGTTATGGAAAACAATTATCTCTTATAACTTCTCAAATCACATCCCTCTCTTAACAAACACACTTTCATCATTTTTCATATTACGTGCACAACCCATCGTATAGGGAACTTAATCTATGTGTGTATACTTTCCAAGTTACAGTATTTCCTTTATAACATTTTTAAAGACATCACAAAATAACAAACAAATGACGTTAGTGCTCTATAGATTGCCTCTGACCATTTCCCACGTTCTACGTTAGAAATATTGTTCCAGTATTCACTTTTAAACATGTTAGAGTTTCAGCGTGAAAAAGGTCTGTTGAGACAAAGSACATTCATTTGGTGAATTTGGAGAGAACAGGCCTGGATCTTCTCCCTTGATTTACAACAGGATGTGAGTGTCAATTTCCATTAGTTCTTTCCTCCCCCTCTACGGGTGAAAGGGGGTCTGATTGAAGGTATTCATTGCAAACCTGATCTATTTGGATTCTCGTGGTCAGTCATGACAACAGACACAAAGTGGAGTTGCAGTTCAACGGCTCAGACACGAGACATAAACTGAGCAAAAAAAGAAACATCCCTTTTTCAGGACCCTGTCTTTGAAAGATAATTCGTAAAAATCTAAATAACTTCACAGATCTTCATTGTAAAGGGTTTAAACACTGTTTCCCATGCATGCTCAATGAACCATAAACAATTCATGAACATGCATGTGTGGAACCGTCATTAAGACACTAACAGCTTACAGACAGTAAGCAATTAAGGTCACAAATATGAAAACTTAGGACACTAAAGAGGCCTTTCTACTGACTCTGAAAAACACCAAAAGAAAGATGCCCACGGTCCCTGCTCATCTGCGTGAACGTGCCTTGGGCATGCTGCAAGGAGGCATGAGGACTGCAGATGTGGCCAGGGCAATAAATAGCAATGTCAGTACTGTGAGACGCCTAAGACAGCGCTACAGGGAGACAGGACGGACAGCTGATCATCTGCGCAGTGGCAGACCACGTGTAACAACACCTGCACAGGATCGGTACATCCGAACATTACATCTGCGGGACAGGTACAGGGTGTCAACAACAACTGTCTGAGTTACACCAGGAATGTACAATCCCTCCATCAGTGCTCAGACTGTTCGTAATAGGCTGAGAGAGGCTGGACTGAGGGCTTGTAGGCCTGTTGTAAGGCAGGTCCTCACCAGACATCACCAGCAACAACGTCGCCTATGGGCACAAACCCACCGTCGCTGGACCAGACAGGATTCACGTTTATCATCGAAGGAATGAGTGTTACACCGAGGCCTGTACTCTGGAGCGGGATCGATTTGGAGGTGGAGGGTCCGTCATGATCTGGGGCGGTGTGTCACATCATCATCGGACTGAGCTTGTTGTCATTGCAGGCAATCTCAACACTGTGCGTTACAGGGAAGACATCCTCCTCCCTCATGTGGTACCCTTCCTGCAGGCTCATCCTGACATGACCCTCCAGCATGACAATGCCACCATTGGATTGGAGGGTGAGGGCTAGGGCCATTCCCCCTAGAAATGTCCGGGAACTTGCAGGTGCCTTGATGGAAGAGTGGGGTAACATCTCACAGCAAGAACTGGCAAATCTGGTGCAGTCCATGAGGAGATGCACTGCAGTACTTAATGCAAGATGGTGACGACACCAGATACTGACTGTTACTTTTGATTTTGACCCCCCCCCCCCTTTGTTCAGGACACATTATTCAATTTCTGTTATCACATGTCTGTGGAATTGTTTAGTTTATGTCTCAGTTGTTGAATCTTGTCATGTTCATACAAATATTTACACATGTTAAGTTTGCTGAAAATAAACGCAGTTGACAGTGAGAGGACGTTTCTTTTTTTGCTGAGTTTGTGGTAGAGACTCCAGACAATCACAGATTACAAAGGGAAAACCAGTCACGTCGGGGACACTGACATCTTGCTCCCAGACACGTTAAACACCTTCACTTGCTTTGAGGATAACACAATGCCACCGACGCTGCAGCTCCCGAGGATTGTGAGCTCTCGTTTTCCGTGGCTGACGTAAGTAAGATATTTAAGTTGGTTAACCCTCGCAAGGCTACCGGTCCAGACGGCATACTTACCTGGCTGGAGTGTTTACGGAAATATTCAATCTCTCCCTATCCCAGTCTGCTTTCCCCACTCGCTTCAAGATGCTCACCCTTGTTCCTGTACCTAAAAAAGCAAAGGTAACTGAACTAAATTACTATTGCCCCGTAGCACTCACTCACTTCTGTCATGATGAAATGCATTGAGAGGCTAGTTAAGGATCATATCACCTCCACCTTACCCGACACCTTAGACCCACTGCAATTTGCATACCACCCCAATAGATCAACGGATGATGCAATCACACTGCACACTGCCCTATCCCATCTGGACAAGAGGAATACCTACAGTATGTATGAATGCTGTTCATTGACTACAACTCAGCCTTCAACACCATAGTACCCTAGTATCCAAGTTCATCATTAAGCTCAGGGCCCTGGGTCTGAATCCCACCCTGTTCAACTGTGTCCTGAACTTCCTGACGGGCCGCCCCCAGGTGGGGAAGGTAGGCAACAACACCTCCACTATGCTGATCCTCAACACAGGGGCCCCACAAGWGTGRGTGCTCCACCTGTACTCCCTMTTCACCRATGACTGCYTGGCCACAKACGTCTCCAACTCAATCATCAAGTTTGCAGATGACACAACAGTGSTAGGCCTGATTACCAACAACAACGAGACAGCCTAKAGGGAGGAGGTAARGGCCCTGGRGGAGTGYTACCAGGAAAATAACCTCCCCCTCAACGTCAACAAAATGAAGGAGCTGATCGTGGACTTCAGGAAACAGCAGAGGGCGCACACCTCCAAACACATCGATGGGGCCGCAGTGGAGAAAGTGAAAAGCTTCA